>NW_016812016.1:2793390-2878905 GCF_001698545.2 Rhinopithecus bieti
AAACAACCCCATCAAAAAGTGGGTAAAGGATATGAACAGACACTTCTCAAAAGAAGATATTTATGCAGCCAACAGACACATTAAAAAAATGCTCATCATCACTCGCCATCAGAGAAATGCAAATCAAAACCACAATGAGATACCATCTCACACCAGTTAGAATAGCGATCATTAAAATGTCAGGAAACAATAAATGCTGGAGAGGATGTGGAGAAATAGGAACACTTTTACACTGTTGGTGGGACTGTAAACTAGTTCAACCATTGTGGAAGACAGTGTGGCAATTCCTCAAGGATCTAGAACTAGAAATACCATTTGACCAAGCCATCCCATTACTGGGTATATACCCAAAGGATTATAATCATGCTACTATAAAGACACATGAACATGTGTTTACTGCGGCACTATTCACCATAGCAAAGGCTTGGAACCAACCCAAATGTCCATCAATGACAGACTGGATTAAGAAAATGTGGCACATATACACCATGGAATACTATGCAGCCATAAAAAAGGATGAGTTCATGTCCTTTGTAGGGACACAGATGCAGCTGGAAACCATCATTCTGAGCAAACTATCGCAAGAACAGAAAACCAAACACCACATGTTCTCACTCACAGGTGGGAATTTACAATGAGAACACTTGGACACAGGAAAGGGAACATCACACACCGGGGCCTGTCGTGGGGTGGGGGTAGGGGGGAGGGATAGCATTAGGAGATACACCTAATGTAAATGACGACTTAATGGGTGCAGCAAACCAACATGGCACATGTATACCTATGTAACAAACCTGCACATTGTGTACATGTACTGTAGAACTTAAAGTATAATAAAAAATATATATTTTCCAAGTCAAAAAAAAGAGTAAAGACAGGGTAAATGATTGAAATGTATTTTAAAATATATAAAGTAAAAAAGCTTAAGCCAATTTATGTTCTAAGAAGTCAACAATAATGGTAGCTTTAGGGAAGAGGCAGTCGTGGCTGGAAGGATACAGGGGGACTGTTGAGAGGCTTAGACATTGCAGTTTTTGCTATGGGTGCTGCTTACATGGATGTGCCCAGTCCGTGAAAATTTATGCAGCCCTATTCTGATATGTTCTTTTCTCAGGCATGATATGCTTCCACGAAATGTTTTAAAAATTATTAAAATCATTTCAAAGTCTACCCTATCTTTAAAAAAAATTACAAATGCCTTTCATAAATCAGTGCTATAGAAAAGTTGCCTCTTCTGATGACCCAGTAGGTTTCCCTACTCCAGCTCCACTCCAACCAGAACTAAGTAATCCATCATTTCTCCTTTCCACCTTCATTGCCCCAGGCTCTCAGTAAGCTCTCTGGCTCAGCCCTAGGTCCTCACTAGAGCTGGTATTCATTCATCTATGGTATTCTTTTATTCATGGTATTCATTCATTGATGGTATTCATTCATTCTGCTGGTATATGTTTGCCTTCCCTCATCCACAACTTTTTTTTTTTTTTGAGACAGAGTTTCGCTCTGTTGCCCAGGCTGGAGTACAATGGCGCGATCTCCACTCATTGCAAGCTCCACGCCCCCGGTTCATGCCATTCTCCTGCCTCAGCCTCCCAACAACTTTTAACTTTCTATTGTAATGATGTTATAATACATGTGTGTTGTGTTATCAGACAGCTTCAAATGCATTTTGGAAGCAGAGTCCAAATCGCAAGCACAAAATAAGAAAGTGGATCCTTATTTAAGAGCTTTGGAAGCAAACCTTGCAAGAAAAAAATATAACAAAACAAAAACAGCTTTTCTATTAAAACGAAATGCTGCTGATCACTTGTTCCTCAAGGCAGCAGAATTTGATTGCTCACTGGGAGAGAATGGCTACCTTTCCTTTCTAGATGTGTAACAGAGATGGTAAAACTAACTTTGAGCTTATATCCATGGAGGCTGAAAAACATGATATAGGTACCTACATACAAAGAGAAAGAAAGTCAAAAGTGAACTTCTAGATAGGAGAGGAACATTCATACCTTGGAGCTCAGTAATAAAATAAATAACAGCTGAGTCTAATTTCATACATGACCTTGTTAAATTAGAAGAAAATGAAGTGACTAGCAAAATAATCTGAAACAAATGCAGCCATTTGCTCATGCCTGATAACTGGATTTTCCAGTTACGAAATTCATTTCGTCTTCAGATTTCAAGCATACTGAAAATGGACCCTTGAAGGCTGAAGCCACACCTCAATACAATGAAAGTATGGGGTTTTGGTGGGAAGAAAACAAAACTATTAGAATTGATGCAATGAATTCCAAGCCCTGTATGATTTGGATTGCCCTGAAGCTGAAATGATAGAAATTTAAACCAGGAGATTCCCAATTGCCAGAGCTAAAAATCTTCTAAAACATTCCTGCGTCTTCATGGTGTGTTACTTTCTTCTCCTCAGACTGAGCAAAACACCACGAGTGCAAACACATTCTTCATGCAAATATTAATAAATTTAATTTTCAAATTCAGGTACAATAGATTTCTATGAAAAAAAGTCAACTAAATATAACCCTATCTTATAAGATGAGAGGAAGAAAGAGAAGGAATGTGTGTCTCTGGAATGTATTCCAAACTCTAGGTGATTTCAGAGTTGTTCTTGGAATTAGGTTTTTAATGAAAATAATGAAGATCTGATGTTTCTCTCACTGTGTTTTATCACCAGAATTCAGTATGGCTTTCTGGGGTAAAAAAAATCATTATGACATGCCAAGTATGCAGGATTGGCCCAAAGGTGGTGGATACTACCTCGTGCCTGCATGTGCTTGGAATTTTATGGAATAGCACATGACTTTTTTTTTTAGTCAATTATGCTCAGAGATTAGTGGTAAGAGTGGTATTGCCAAAAGCACCTGCAGAAAAAGTGTACTTATTAATTATCCCCTCATGCTGGACCAATTTCTAAGGTTTGTAATTATTGGAAATGTCACACACAAAATCACACTGAGCTGAGTCTTTTGGATTGGTTGACATTCAAGAGAAACATGAGCGGATATTCCAAAAATTTTTAAACATTACTCTAAGAATCAGATGGGCAGGTGAAATTGTCACAGATGCATGTCAATACAATGTTATGAAGGCATGATTGCAGTTTGGCTGCATCATTCCAAGTGCCAGAGTTCCCTAAGGGCAGGAGAGGAATAAGGGGGTGTGTGGCGGGGAGAGTATCAGGAAAACAGGGAGGGAGATTCAGAAGGGGAAGGCTCACGAGGGGGTTGCTTGATGAAGGCCTAAGGAACTAAAAGGCAGGAGTGTGGCTTAGGCAAAACATTTAACACATTTCAGGTTTACCTAGCAGATAAGGCTTCTTCAACAGAACTGTTTATCTGGCTGAACTTTACAATTTCTCTACTCTTCTACCGAACAACTGCTTATAAGAGAGTTCTTGGCCTCTCTCATCCTAGGCTGTCTTCTTCTTTCTATGCCTTGATTAGAGAACTAAGGAAAGAAAATTTGAGAAAAATCTTTGCTGATTTTCCTACGAAATATTCGTAACAGAACATAGTAATTCGAAATCTGTGCACGTACTCCTATAAAAAACCTGAATTGATGGGTGCTGATGAGTTGATGGGTGCAGCACACCAACATGGCATAAGTATACATATGTAACAAACCTGCACGTTATGCACATGTACCCTAGAACTTAAAGTATAATAAAAAAAAAAAAAAAAAAAAAACCTGATGCCAGGCCTTCTTACCATGAACTTGCTTTTATTCTCAGGGGAAAAAGCAAAATGATAGAAACTAGAGTTTATTTTCATGAAGAAAAATACTATTTTGTTTTGGCATGTGAAGGCATATTATGCTGCTATTAAAAAACGATGCTCATTTGGTTTAAAAAGACATGGGAAAACACCATAGTTTATGGCTTGGTGAAATAGAAAATGAGTGAGACTGGAATGAACTATGCCAACCCACTGCAGCTATTTTGGTGTTAGGATGGTGGGGTATTTCTTTATGTGCCTTGCAGTATTCTGATTTTCCAAATTTTCTGCAATTAGCCTTCTTTGTTATTTAATAATATTGTTTTGAAAAGTACCCTTGTGGTTTTCATTCTGGCACTTTTCAATTTATTGGTAATGTGAATATTATTGGTTCTATTTTGTAATAAGGTAATGTGGATAAGATGTCTTCATAATTTGAATTTTCTGTAGTTAAAATTGATTTACTTGCATTTACAGGGTCCTCAGATGAAGTTTCCTCCTGGGGCTACATCTTTCTCAGGCTTTGCATGTCACTTTGATAATTTGCTGACTAAAAACATACACTCCATCAATTTCAGTAAGTTGGCAGTGAATTTCTTTAGCAGAATCGCTTTTCACATTCAAATATAAAATAAGTGTGGGTTCTCATGCATTCATGCGAAATACTTATTTTAAACTAAAAGCATATAAAATCATAGTACAGATAATATAATTTAAAGTTACATCAAAATCACTGTACTGTTAGTATAAGCAAACCAAATAAACTAATTTATAAGGAAATATTTTCAGACTCAGCTCTTCTGAGAAATTAGCTAAATTAACCAGTAGTTACTATCGGAGTGAATCAATCCTAGACAGATTACAATGAATGTCACCGAAGTTTGTTTTTTTCTTTTCATATTCTGCTTTTCAGAAATTAACTTTGAAAATTACATATTTGAAATGGTTACTTTTAAAGATTATTTTACTTTGCACAAGTATATTACTAAAGGAATTACTTTAAGAACGGGTTTCATTGCAAATTTGAGAATTAAACAAAGAAATTCTCTTGGTGGCTAATGGACTTATGATTTACAATAGTGAACACTGATTTATATGAGGGCTTGGCAAGTATTTATGCTGTCATTTCCAGGAAACATACCCTTCCTCTTACCTGAGAAATCTGAGTGAATATATACAATGCTTTCAATCAATATTTGTACAGTGAAAAGCTCCCTTTCCTTTTGATTAAACTGAAAACAGTTTAGGTTTTGTGAAAGGGGTGTTCACCAAGATACATAATGGGTTCTTTTTCAAATACGGTGAAGAAAACATTTCCCAAAGTTTGTCCTTTGATTCCAGGGGATGTTAATAGCTGCTCATGCAAACAAACAAAAAACCGGTCAAAATAAGTCTGGGAAAAAACTGTGGTCAAAATAAGTTTGGTAAATGTGATGCTAGTGTTAAACACTTTTTAAAAATTACAGGACTTGCCAGAAAATCTAATGACAATGTTTATTTTTAATTTTCAAGAGAAAAGTAAAGCGTCATATTTCCCCCAATCTGTCTGACCAAGTAATCCTTGCAGATTAGTTCTCTAAGAATATACGTTGGAAAACACTATATTTCCAAGTTCAAATAACACAAGTCCCATCTCCCACCCTCATCTGACCAGTGTTACTCTGTATATTTCATGTGATCATTCAGGGCCCTCTCAAACAAATGCCTTCCAGCATCTGCTACAGATACAGAGCCACAATAAGCAAAATTTAATTTTTCACCAGTATGAGGATCTAAATATCTAAATATCTGGTTTAGTTCTTCTTTTTAAACTTAAAAACATTAAAATATAAAGTTTATAACTAAGATAAAACTAGATATTTGTAATACAATTAGTAGGGTGTATTTTCCTACCAAAGTAACATTTCCAAAAAAAAAGAGAAAACAAGGAAACTGCCAACATTTTCAAGAGGAACACATCTATATACTGAGAGACACCTGTAAAGTGAACCAAAGAAAAGGAATAAAGTCTGGGGGAAGATATTTGGAAAGTAATCATTTCTGTCTCAACCTCTCTGACTTATATACATCCAAATAGAAATCCAGAGATTATAACCATTTTTCCTTTCAAGGACATCCAAACGGTTTCCTGCTATCTGCAGGCTTCCAGATGTACAAATAGCACCACGTTAAAATAAAATAGTGGCTTCAGTAAAAGTATTTCTGTATTGACCTACAATTGTAGATTAAAATATACCTTAAGAGATAAATTTCTTCAGCAGAGTTTTAACTACTAGAGGATTCTGAAGATAGTATCCCAAGTCAGCGAGTACAAAAAAAGATGATAATAGTTGGTAGAAATAAAAACGTATTAAGGTTGAATAATTGAAATACTGAGGTAATTAGCTATTTTCCCCTTTAGTGCTTTAGTGGATACGTGTTGATCTCCTACTACTTTTTTTTTCCTTTTCTTTCCTTTTTTTTTGTCTGTGCATCTGGCAACAACCTCTACTTTTTGGCTTGATCTATGAAACCACTCACCACATCACAAGCCACAGCTATTGCTTCAGGGCTGGGCATGTGACCTAAATTGGTCCAATTAGAGTGAATCTCAGGATTTTTGAGGACGCAAGGAAGGATTCTAATACTTCTTTTGCTAAACTTGAACCTGAGAATTTCTAAAGCGAGGGCCAACAGGTAGTGGCTCAACATAAAGCCAGGATGGAGAACAACAGAATAGTGAAAGAAAAAGTGTGGGTGCCAATGCAGGGTTTGAGTGCTGAATCCACCAATGCAGGGTATGAGTGCTGAATCCACCAATGCAGGGTTTGAGTGTGGAATCCACCAATGCAGCGTTTGAGTGTGGAATCCACCAATGTGGGGTTTGAGTGCGGAATCCACCAAAGCAGGGTTTGAGTGCAGAATCCACCAATGCAGGGTTTGAGTGCTGAATCCAATTGTAGCTGAAGCCAGTCCTTCCCCTCGACTTCTAATTGCTAGAGCCAATCAATTTCTTTTCTTGCTTGAGCTGGTGTGAGTCGGGTTCTCAGCGGTTTAAAAGATGTACATAAGAGTTGTAGTCATTCTGTTCTTTGCCCCCCAGCAAGATTGATCCCCAAACCTATAAATCTGTGACAGTGTACATATTAGAGAAGTTTGCTCAGATTGGTCAAAACTATTTCAAAGTGCAAACATTCTAATAGGTACATGAAGAAATGCTCAACATCGCTAATCATCAAGAAAATGATGATTAATATCTCATTAAAACCACAATGAGATGTTACCTTGCATTTGCTTGAATGGCTACTATAGAAAAGATGAAAGACAACAAGTGTTGGCAAGGCTGTAGAGAAAAGGAAACTCTTGCACACCATCTGTGGAAATGTATATTAACACAGCCGTTACGGAAAACAATAGGAATTGTTTCATATATTATATGAATTTCAATGTGAGTTGAAAACATATGTACATTTTTTGAGGTTCCTCAGAAAATAAAATGACCATATAATCCAGCAATCCCATTACCAAGTATAGATCCAAAGGAAATGAAATTGGTATGTCAAAGAGATACCTGCAGTCTATATTTATTGCAGTATCATTCACTATACCCAAGATATGGAAACAACCTAAGTGCCCATCAACAGATGAATGAAGAAAGAAAATGTGGTGTATATACACAACGGAATACTATTCAGCCACAGAAGAAGGAAATCCTGCCATTTGCAGTAGAATGAACATGTCTAACACCGTATGTCAGCACGGTTGCTTACTCAGTGACCCAGACTAACAAATGGCCTACATCTTTGTGAAGCTACCACCTCAAAATGTAGCTGAAACTGGAGGATGTAATGTTAAGCAAAATAAGCCAGGCACAGAAGAAACAAATACTGCATGATCTCACTTCTTATATGCAGATTTTAAAAAGCTGATCTCATCGCAGCAAAGCGTAGAATGGTGGTTACCAAGGACTTGGGTGGCTGGGAAACAGGGACTGGAGAGGTGACTGAAGAATACAAAATTTCAGTTGGTTAGAAAGCATAAGTTAAACACCTATTATACAACATGGTGTCTATAGTTAATAACAATAGATTGTATTCTTAAAAAATGCTAAAGAATGAGTTATGTGTTCTTACCAGAAAAACGATAATACCTATATTAATTAGTTGGATTTAGTCCTTCCATAGTGTTTATATATAACTCAAAATATCATGTTACACATGATACATACAATTTTATCTGTCAATTTGAGACAGGAGAATGGCATGAACCCGGGAGGCGGAGCTTGCAGTGAGCTGGGATCCGGCCACTGCACTCCAGCCTGGGCGGCAGAGCAAGACTCCGTCTCAAAAAAAAAAAAAAAAAAAAGAAATAAAATAATTTAAGAAATAAAAGTGAACATTTTCCAAGAAAATAAAGATTCACAAAACCCCAAAATGCAAACTTTTCTGCATAGCCCCCATATACCATGGAAGCTTATACTTCTGATCAACCAATGTGAAACTGAGCAATAGAACCATTCAGAGTAAGAGTTAACCAGAAGACCCTCCCTCATCCTTCTCTATAATTTCTTGGTTGAGCTATGATTTCAGAATTATTGAGGGAAGTCATGTTCTGGTCAAGGCCTTCAGTAAGATTTTTGTCTCCTTTCTCATGACCAGGCTGTGGTCATGACATGGCAGGGAAAGAGGAACAGCAGCCCTGGATGAGGAGGCCCCTTAAACTTTGGGATTCTAAAATGCTGGTGTTCCCAAGTTCCAACCTGTATTTACAAGACTTAAGCTAGAAGAGTCTTCTGATAACTCTCAGATCATACCTGCAGAGACTGATCTTGGCATCTAGGAAAGACTGGGGCTAAAACCATCTATAGCTGCTTATTAACGGGAGCCCCAAGTCTGAATCTGACAGTCAAGAAAACATCATGGTAGGAGCACATATCTCCTGTGAGATATATATCTTATGTATGACCTTGCATTTCCCAGCCTCTCTTGAAGTTCATTTGGAACTACATGACTAGCTCTGATCACAGGGCCATAAGCATGAGTAATATACATCACTTCTGAACAAAACTGATGTGCCCCTGCTACTGCTCTCTTCGTAAGCTATGAAGTCCCTAGAGGCCATATTTTGAGGGTGGCAGCATCACAAAGAAATAAGCCATTTGTTAGTGTAGGTCACTGAGCAGCCAACGGTGTTGACACACACCGTTAACACAGAGTCAGGGCAAGGGATAAAGTCTCTGTGTGTTTAGTCACTGAACATTCCATGTTAGCTTGTTATGTGGCACCGCCTAGCCTACACTGACCAATGCATCAACATAGAAAGGAAAACAATGTGTTCTATACAGGTGTGTTCTCTATCCTGAAGGCCTGGACCCCAGAATTCTCCGTTTTACCAGGAAAGAAACACAAACGATGAGAGGTCTGAGATTTCCTTGAAACTCTCAATAGAACTTTTGAAGTCCGTGGACATCTTTGCCATGATAGAAAAATGGTAGGATAGGAGATAGCAAGTCCACAGGAAACACAGAGCTTTTCCTATGTAGAAATTTACAGCCAGAACCCCAGGCCTTGTGGCTCATAACCAACTAAAGTCAACAGAAAATTTACCTGTTGAAGCACATTAACATATTTTTGGATTCTCCTTCAGAATTCACAAATTGATGACATACAGACATATTTAGCTGGCACAGTCTTTCTTAATTTGAAGTAAATTTGCCAATATTTAAGATTCAGGACATTTTACCAACAAAAAATCTGAATTTCCAGCTTCTTCTTAAAGGCAAGAAGAAGTGATAACTCTGAGCCCACATTCTGACCTGGTACCATTCACTGGAGCAGAGAAACAGCTGCCCTCTTTAAGGAGGCTGCGTTTTCTCTTTCACTATGGTACCCAATGCGAGTTTCACTCATGTGCTACCACCTGCCACTTATAGGTATTTGAGTGACTGGCTTTTAAACAGACTCTCTAGGATATAATCCTCCAATACTGAAAACTTACTAGGCAGTTTTGGCAGCCATGTTAGGGCCTTTAAGTTGTCGCTGGAGTACCCTGTAATGCACTACAGAAGTGATCATTAAAAGGTACCCAGGAGTCTGGAAAGGGTGAAGGCACATGAACAACGTTCCTGATTTAATCCCAGGGAGTGGTTTATATACTGTGATAATCTGGGAGTTATTTGCATTCTCTATTATTCCCAGGTGTTGGCAGCGCGTCCCGGCATCTCAAATGCTGAGCGACATGGAGGCCACAGCCGTGGCTTTATCCCAGCCTCCTGGAGCACATTTGCCTGACATGAACACTCAGATATCTACATCAGCTGAGTGGATTATATGCACTGGCCAACTAGATGACCAGATTCTCCTTCCCTTCATGAATGAAAGAGAACAATATTTTTATATAATTCATAAAATAATAAAGTCTTGACTAACTAAATTGTACTTATTCATGGGAAAGTTCAAAATATTTACTTCAACTATTAACATATAAATCAAACCCAAGTTATTTTAACTAGAGCCAGTGTATTTAAATAATTTTCTGAGAACAAAAACTCACAATAGTTATTTAAAACAGAGGAGGATAAAATACATAAAATGTTTTCCTTTCACTCATAAATCTGCTTGTAAAATACAAAAAAAAATTGAAAAAAAAGATTTGGCTTTTCCACTTTCTTACTTCTGAATTTTCATTTGTTTTTCTCAATATGAGAATCATTTGAGATATAGGGTATACTTAGGTGTGCTGATCAGATAAGTGTAAGCAGACAGACATAGTAAGAACTGTGAAAGGAAACAGTGTAACTGTGGTCAATTACTGCATAACTGGAAAAGAACTGCTTGGTACTTGCAGATAAACAGGGGAGGGCTTTGAGATAAGTTTCAGAGTGATGTTTATTCACACAAATGATGCACAAAGGATTAACTGAAGAGTGTTTTCTTGACCTAAGCAATAAGATGGAAATGATGACAGGGCAAACTACTGGGAATGCCAAGAGCTATTCTTCTTCTTTTTTTAATGGCAAGAAATACAAAGGTAGAATGGAGTTAGAAGGAAGGTATGAGGCTAGAAAAAGTCCTGAACACAGAGGTCCCAGTCATAGAGTAAGCACAATCAATTTCAATTTCAAACTGGGAATTGTTCTCCTGTTTTTTGGAGACAAAGTCTCTCTCTCTTGCCCAGGTTGGAGTGCAGTGGCACAATCTTGGTTCACTGCAACCTCCTCCTCCCGGATTTAAGCTATTCTTAGGCCTCAGCCTCCTGAGTAGCTGGGATGACAGGTGCACACCACCACACCCGGCTAATTTTTATTTTTGTATTTTAGTAGAGATGGTGGGGGGTGGGTTTCGCCATGTTGGCCAAGCTGGTCTTGAACTCCTGGCCTCAATCAATCCACCGGCTTTGGCCTCCCAAAGTGCTTGGATTACAGGTGTGAGCCACCACGCCCAGCCTCTGGGGATTGTATTTCTAATGGGGTTTCACTAATGAGTAAATGGATATCAACTTCATATATTATTTTTAAGAACAAGCTTGGATGTGGTAACAGCTTTTTAAATTAATGATTTTTTTTTCTCTACTTTTGCTGTGGCCATAAGCAGATGTCCAATTTTTTCACAGAACTGTAGTGCTGAAAGAAGCTCAGAGATCATGTGCCTGAGTCGTTTTATTTCACAGATAAGGCAAATGAGGTCACAGGGCTAAGAAATGGCAGGAAAAGGATTAGCACTCTGATTCCTAGCTGTAAACCCAGCGTGGCTTGGTAAAGTAGACCAGGTTTTCTCCTCACAGCACTACTAAAAGAATAACAGGCTGAGTGCGGTGGCTCACGCCTGTAGGAGGGTCACTTGAGGCCAGCCTGGGCAATACAGCAAGACCTCGTCTGTAAAATATTAAAATTAAAAAATTAGCCAGATGGGAGGCTGAGGCAGGAGGATTGCGTGAGCCCAGGAATTGGAGGCTGCAGTGAGCTATGATAGTGCTGCTGCACTCTAGCCTGTGTAACAGAGTGAGACCTTGTCTCTAAACAAAACAAAACAAAAAGAATACAAGTAGTACCCATGATTTGTTGCTCAGCTGACAAGTCTACTTTCTATATCTCAAGAAACTACATACACAAGTATCTTACAGTTTGAAAGCATCTCACACTATTTGGTATTTTATTTAATATGCTAAAATAATTATTTCAGTGAATGCACCTACTCACTCATCATTTCAGAAACTCCAAACAAATATGTAGATAAGAAAATTCTGTGAAGTAATCACCATATAGCCATGAAGTTTGCAGAAAATCATTTATGGTTACAGCCACGTTTATAAATAAATGTGCATATTCAACCTAAAAGCGACTTTAGACTGCTTGCGCGTTTACCTCTTTAGATACTCAGAGATCTCTAGGGATTTATTTTCAGATGAACATTTGCATTTGAAATGCTTCCTGTTGGTAATCTGTAAGATGCAAGTTAGCTACCAGAAAAGCAGAAGCACAACAGAGTTTGGTGAGCAGTGACACAGCGGTCAGTTAACAGCTCTTGGTGGCAGGCTTGCTGGGGTAGCTGCTCCATATTGTCTTTTAAAATACTACATTTTTAAAAGCAGCTTCATGATATCCCAGAGCTAACTGGAGATGGCAATTAAATGCAATGGATCCGGTACATTACCAGGAAAACTGGCAAAATGCAAAGGTGAATTGTGGATTTAACAACAGTATTTTGCTCACTATAATTTCCTAGCATGGTAATTTATCTGGGGTCATGTAAAAAAATATTCTTGTACCTAGGAAATACTCAATTATTTAAAAGTAAAGTGGCAAGATGTGCATAACTTATTGCCATTATTCAAGGGAAAAAATATATATATATAAAATGACAAAAAGCATATGGGAAAAATGTTCAAAATATTGACAACTGGTAACTCTGGTAAACATATTACCAGACTTCTCTCCACCATTCTTGCAACTTTTCTGTAAGATTGTGATTACATTAAAATAAAAGAAGAAAAGCACTTTCATGAAACCATTTGATTTTCACCTCAAATCATGATTTTGCAGGCATTCCTTATGTGTTAGCCTTGTTCTATTTTCCACATTTGTTGACATGGTACCTACAATTGCCTGCTAACATGCTTTTAAACCCAGCTGCAAAATGTGCTATAAGTAATGTCAGAGGTACAAGAAAAAAGATCGAAAATGGGTAGTAGCATGAAAATACATTTTCAACTTATAAATGAAAGTGGAAGAGCAGAGAAATCAGAGTTTTATGCAGACATGAGCATACAATCTTTTCATCATGCAAAATTCTTTATATTTTCCTCAGCATATAACCAAAAGTGACCTGCAGGCATTTTGCTGTCAAAAGATATCAGTGTTACGTTGTGTAGCATAGACAGATAGTGACAAAAATGAGCGAAGTTTCTTAGATGCACTATCTGAAAGTCAGGCTGGTTTGGGGCTGGATTTTAATATACTTACCCCAGTTATCTTCACTTTCACAGTAACAGTGATGGCAACTGACAGCGTAATTATCTTTCAAGGACTGAACTGGTCTAAGAAATATTCTTCTAGCGTGTCACACTGTTGATATTAAACTGGCGACATGAGAAACCATCTGGAAAAAATCTGGGCATAAGGAAGTTTAGGGGATCTAATCCAAGCTGGGTTTTGGCTGATTTACTTCAGTTCACTCAAATCTCGTTTAATAATATGAAATAACACACACGGAAAAAGGAAAGAAAAATGCTATCCTTTGTTCCAGCGCTGATTAAATGGAATCACATGCATGGAAAATAGTTTAAGGATTCCTTCATCCTTATCCTGCTTTCATTGATCACTTTGTTTCCTCTGCTAGTAAGATAAACAATGTGCTATATCCCTGTCTTTCAAACTACTTTTTAAAAGTTTTTTATAGTCAAGTATTTCCAGCAAAGAGCTAGAAGTATACAATAAAATATATTATTTTATTTCTTTGATCAATCTATACCACACTCTGTTAACTCATTTATTCTGCTAAGAAAATGTATTGTTCTTTTAAACTTAAAAGGAGAGATTTTTCTCTGCTGTCTGCTAAAGTGCAATATATTTTAACAGTTCTAGTGCCAAAATAATTTATAGTCTTTCTTTTAAGATGGTTTACTATGTATTCTTTCTTATTATTCTCAATGTTTGCAAGTCTCACATGAAACCTGAATGCAAGCACGAAGAGCAGAGATGTTTAGAGAAAGGCTTTCTGAGGCCATAAAGGCAAGACACCAGGAAGTAGGCATATTCATCCCTACTGGACTAGATATTAAGGCCATGGACCAGGTATAAAATATGGAGAAAAAGAGGTTTTAGGAGGAAGGTTAGGAAGTCTTTGATAAGAAGGAGAATAGGACAGGAGAAGGGGGTTGCACATCAAGCCACACTAGTATCTCTCAGTTTTCTCCATCTTCTCTGATAGACATTGATATCAAGATATGAGAAGTAAATCTTTCTAGTTCTTTGTTACCACCCAGTCCACAAGGGATACTGCTCCTAAGGGCATCAACACTGCATCCTCGTCAATGAATACGCATTTGTGCATGGCTGCATGCACAGACATATTTGGAAGACCCGATTTGTCTGCCAGCCACAGCATCAGGAATAAAGGGGAAGCTGTTGGTTTTCTTTTCTAATTTCTTAGACCTATATAGCTTTGTATTCTGCTTGAACTGTACATTTCTACCCAAACATGACATGCACCATAAGATGTTCCCAGGCTCCCTCTGTCACTGGGTCTCCCTAGATCCATCCAAATGCAACTATTTCCTTTCTAAGGACCATCCCCAAATTGCCCAAATTCATCTGACCCATCTTATTTGACTCAACACAATTCAAAGGTCTTATTTTCATTTCTGCCATGGAAATCATTTCCATTAGAGAACACATAGATAAAATGCCAATTGGACATCAGTCTTACTCTGGAGCTATTTTGTTTAAGTGGTCCTTCATTAAAGCATGCCTTAAATAATCATCCCAATGATTAAAGACTTCAGAAAGTTTGCTGCTGCTGCTGCTTAAAACATTTAGAATAAATCACCTTTATGTACAGAAAGTAAAGTGAACTCCAACAAGCCTGTAACACACACACACCTACACACACACATACACACACACACACACACACAACCTTCCAATATTCATTTCCTTTTTGTCATGCATCTATAATATCACAGAATGGGATATTTTGGAATCTCTATGTTTGGATTTAGTTAGAAAATATTAGGAGACCTGGAAAGCTTAAGTGCTCCTAATCATAGCTGCTGGCAAGAAATGTGGTGGAAAATGGGACTTTTCATACTAATTAACTCTGTATTCACACATGGGTTTCATTTTCCACATCACATACTTATATGAAGGCCCCACATCACAAAAGGGTTAGGATTCCATCAGAGACAAAGACAGCTGTCAAATCCTCACGTAGTGTCTCCAAGATGGACAGAGCTAGAAATACACCAAAAACTAAGGCTGGTGGGGGATGGAGGTGGGGCAGGAGGCCACAGTCCCAGTGGAAATAAGTACGGAAATATGAGAATTAAATTTTAAATTCTTTACAAGAATAAGTTGTTGTCTATACTCAAAAGAAATGTTCTATATGCAAAACTTTATTATGATCATCTTGTTTCCAATGGTAAGAGAGAGGCTGCTTCCTTCCAGAAATAAGTCAGGCCTGATTTTTATGCTGATTCAACATAATCTTGACAAACAAAGCAGCAAAGACTTCTCTGCCAGGAAAGTACATGCATAATTGTTGAGATCTACTAAATAGTCTCTTGTTCAACACAGGGTGTCAAGCAGAGATGTTGCAGTAGCTGAGATAAAACAGCAGTGTGCTCTGTTCTTATTTTAATTCCCTTGGCACCCCCCAGGGTTCACATGGCTACGGAAGAAAAAGCAGCAGCTTTTCACCCCAGTATAGCTTGTCTAATGATAATTACTGATAAATAACTTAGCATAAAATAGCAAAAGCCAAAGGCACTGCTTAAAAAATTTACCCAAACCATTTTGCTCCTTCTCATTTCATCTCTCTCATTCATTCATCTTTTTAAAAAAATTGATTTTCACAAAGGATGAAGGACAATACCCTACTGAAGGCAGATGAGGCCCCAAACATACTGGTTTTAGGTAGCACAGACAGAACAGTATTAAATTTTCACCTAGTACTACCAAGCCACATAGAGAATCTCCAAGAACATCAAAGCAAGTAACCACTCTACCCAGCCCAGTTCGGCCCACAATGTGAAACTTAGCTGTTAAGCAGTCAAAATGACAACATCACTGCAAATTGCCAGCAAAATTCCAAAAGCTGAACTAATCTACAGATCCTGAAGAAAAGATTTTCTCTTATCTTTCTGGTTCACTTTGCATATGCTGTTGGAAAGCGAGAAAGCTAATTGCATAATTCATGCTTATTCCAATAAAATACGTAATGAGAGCAAGCCCAAATTACCAACACTTTGAAGGATAAGGATGTTGAGGCAAAGGAGGTGAAGGCTGTAAAAAGACCATGAATGATGTCATTGAGTCGCGTTCTCTTACAGTATTCACTGCCTCCATGTCAGGAAGTATGAACTTCCGATGTTCCCTGACTGCACCAAGAGTATCACAGCGTCTGTCTTAATGCCACATCCTCTTGGGATCTTGAAAATTTCTCCTTTGTTTGGGCAAATAATTTAAGTAAGAGCTCTTTTGTGGCCTTTTAGATCTAGCCATCTGGAAACGAGTTGACTTTGATCACTTAGTTTATTCATCCCCTTTACTCAACCCATTCCCCTTCTGTTTTAGACATAAACCAGACCACCTAAGGCAAAATGATGTGTGCAAGAATGGAAAAAAAAAAAAAAAAAATGGACATTTTTTTAAAAAAATCCAGAAAGACCATAATCAGCTCTTTTTTTTTTTTTTTTTTTTTTTTTTTTGAGACTGAGGTCTTGCTTCGTGGCCCAGGCTGGAGTGCAGTGGTGCAATCTAGTCCTGCTGCAATCTCTGCCTTCAGGATTCAAGTGATTCTCTTGCCTCAGCCTCCCGAGTCACTGGGATTACAGGCATGCACCACCATGACTGGCTAATTTTGTATTTTTAGTAGAGATGAGGTTTCACTTTGTTGGCCAGGCAGGTCTCAAACCCCTGACTTCGTTATCTTTAATGCCTCAGCCTCCCATATGCTGGGATTATAGGCATCAGTCATTGAACTCAGCCCATGATCAGTCTTGACTTATTTCCAGGTTATTTTTCAATGACAAAAAAACACCAGCATCTAGCACTAGCATTACATCTTTTCTTTTGAATAATTGTTTTATCATCTTATCATAGTCAGATAATATACTATAATTTTACAAAGTAATTTTTATTCTTCTTATTTTACAAATGAGTGACCTGAGTATTAGAGAGATTAAGAAACTCACCTAAATTTCCTTATTTCCTCATGGGGTTAACTGGTAGAGCTGGGAGTCAAATTTGGGTCTCCTAATTTTACTCCAACACAACGTCTCTCACTTTCACAATTCTTCAGCCAGCCACAAATAGGCGAACAGGCATAAAACGATAGGAAAACATGGTTGTCTTTTTAAACTAGAAGAGACCTCCATAGCCATAATTTTTTGGTAAAAATCTTGAGATTTGAGGCAGAAAGTGACATGGATTATGTCTGTGGTGTCTTTAATTTTGATGAACTAAATAAAAAGTATTGTAGTTTGAGAATAATAAACCATCATATCTCTCTGACTTCCAAACCATGGATCAATTAAAAATATATGCAAGAGTCAGAGATGAAAACATCAGCCTTCTTATTTGGAAGACTGTATTGCAAAATGTAGCTTGACCACAAGGTCAGAAGTCTTTCTATCCATTGACCCCATGTTTATAACTTGGACCTATAGGTTGTTGAGAATTGGGTTTTCAGGACAGACAGGAAGAGAATTTCATAGAAAATTCCATTTGCCTCACCCCTTATTGACCACTGTGAGCCCAAGACTGTACATGCACAGTGATGCTTAGTGCACTGATTTTACTCAGCAGAGGAACATGGACCAGTGGATGTCAGGCTCTTGCCATTCAACCAGTCATCTCTTCCCATGAGAGAAGTCAGAGAACAATGGAGAGAATTCAACTGTTCGTCCTCAATTCTTCCAAGAGTTGACAGAAGTTCTCATTTTATGGGGTGGCAAGAAGATGGGAAATAGGTGAGGAGATGGAGCAAGTGCAAATCTACTTTGGTCTTAAGTAAGATTGTGATTTCAATATTTAAGCTAAAAAATAACAATGATTCTATTTTACTCAATTAACGTTTGTCTGATGCATTTAGTGATCCTACTCCAGAGATTGATTTAATCATGACTATTATTTACTTAATATTTTATTTGCTATTGTTATCTAATAGTTCTAGGCTCTTACCTTCATCCACATGTGATAGTCAGCCTGAAAATCTTTAATGAGTTATACAAAAAGGAAAATGTGATCCTAATGGCATAACTAAATGGTTCAGTCATAGCTTTGCAATAATTCAACAAAATGTTTAATTTTGATAGTCACTTAAACTAACCCTTTCTTTATAAGAAATATATATACACATATCAAAGAAATGATACTATCAGGGCTTCAGCAACTTTTTAATGTAGGAAGGGATTTCAGACACAGAATTAGAATTCACTGGGCTGCCTGGAGTTTTCTTTACTAACTAACACTTCTTGAGCTCAGCCAATGGGATGAAGAGTTATGTTATCAAAGGAATATAACTTTTCAGATTCTGGTGAGGCCCCTAAAAGATAAGGGAAAGGGGGAAAAATAATAACACACTGGTTTCATATGAAACATATAAAACCACGTTTCAATGTAGCCAAAACGAGCCCCTTCACCAAGATACGGGTTGAGGGAACCCCAGCACCTTTCGCAAGTATTTTAGAGGCTGTTTTCTGCAGACCAGTGTGGGACAAAGCATTAGGTTGGTGCAAAAGTAATTTTGCTTTTTACCATTGAAAGTAATAGCAAAACACACTATTACGTTTTCACCAACCTAATAGAAATGCCTGAGGATTTCAGTGCAGGAGGGAAGGTGCTGGAGTGGCTTAGGCCACAGATTGAAAGTTAGGCAGCTGGGGCAGAGTGGTCCTGAAGACAGCACAGTAGGCAAGAAGTCAGCAGGATAATCAGAATGGAATGACCACTGAGGTCTTTGGCGGTGGTGAAGTGCTCACAGTCTGGCTAGGGCCAAAGTACACGGGCAGCCCAAGATGGGCATGATTGCTTTGTGCCAGGGTCTAATGAATTTCCATTGACACAATAGTAAAGAAACCCTGAGTGTCTTACCTGATTTCTAACGCTTGTCATCTTTTTATATCTTAGTTATGCTTACCACATAGAATTGGGTAGAGATTGATTGAGATTTGAGTAGAGTGTATTACAGTGCCTAACATGTAGTAGGCACACATTAGATTTTTACTATGTGAGTTTGTCCCAGTTGAAAGTGCTTTCTGAGTGGTCGTTCATATGAGGGGGAAGTTGATGACTCCTACACAACATGGCTGGGGATGAACAAAGGAGCAAAATGTTCCGGGTTGCCCAACAGTGGTAATCTGCTGGAGCTCAGTAAGACAAACAAATAGCTCAGAGACCAGGGGATACTCTAACAGCTGCACCAAATTAAGTCCAATTCCCCCTTCTGTACTCTCTGTGTTCCATCATGAGTTCAGAAAGATAAAATCTGAGACCAATTCAGTGTGCTCTCTATAGTAAACATGTTTGACCATAACTTGGGCTAAAGTTTCTATTGGCCCTTTTGCTTATGTTCTAGAATGTCTGACTTGCCTCTAGGGTCTCAGGCAACCATAGATTTTTAAAGCTCTCTTTTGGAGATGACCCAAGGGGCCAATGGTAAGCTTGCTAAGTCTGTGTGTCAGGGGAAAAACCAAAAGATTTTGCTTACATTTCTTGTCTTCGGTATGTGTGTTTGCTGTTTCTTCTTGTTTTTAAAACCAAGTGAAGTAACCCTTTTATGTTTTTCTCTCTCTGCATCTGAAGTATAGATATTATTCTACATGTTGTATCTAAGTAATAGAATCGGGAACTGTAAACTACCTAATCAAAGAATTAAGAGAAAGAAGTAGGGGTCCTAACGCATATCTTGTTGTCCTAGCCTGTATTTTATAGCCTGGGATGAATTTTACTACACAGAATTGTCCCTAAGGAAAACATTACTTTTTTTAAAAGGAATCTCCAAATTTGCCTACTTAAAACGGAGTGCCCCACTGAATGTGGCTTTTTGAATGAAGGAAAGCAGAGAAGTGAATTTTACTGCAATGATGAATCAGCAAAATTATTTGCATATGAATTTTATATTGCTGCCAGTTCCTCTTTAATTATGATTATATGACTCATTAATCCATGGCTGTATGACTGATTGGAGTTCTCCCTACTTGCAATGGTCAAGCTAATATGGGTCTTAGATAGGTAAAATTGAAATTCATGGAAAACGCCCCAAACAGTAAATAAAGTTGGAAACTGACTCTAAGGGCAAGAGTTCTTCCCTTTTTCCTAATACACATCAATCTCACACTGAAGTCTGGATTCAAGTAAACTGTAGCAAATGACCACCAATCAAGAGAGAGAGAAGTCAGAACACAGTGAGGGTCCATTGACTAGAGAGGAATCCCACAATGTACTTTTATACCCACATTTGTTCTTAATAAGAAAACTGTAATCACACAAAAACAGAAACAGAGACGGTGATTCTTTTTGGTAATTTCTCCCAAATGCTTTTCTTATTTTCTAAAACATGAATACTAAGCATACAGGCAGTGTGAACTACATTGTAACATGTAAGAGCTAAAATTCAAATGGGTCTCTTCCAATATTTTTATCATTGAAGAACTTCATTACCAAAAATAATGCATGCCATTTAACCAAAACTATTTTAGAAAGTAGTATATCATTGCTGGTTACCAACAATTGGGCACCATGAATATCCAGAGGTTATTTTATCATTGGATAAACAGCTTCAGTTTAAGCAAAGATTTTGGGAAAAAATAAACCAGATGTCTTAGTATAAATCAAGAGATCCATGATTCTTTGAGTAAACACAGTGCCCCAAATCCATCATTTATATTGGTGTAACCAGCATTCTGGAAACACATATCATAAATGAACGAGCCTCTCACACAACCCTGTCCTCTGAGAAGCCAGAAGGTTTAATCCCCAAATAGATTAAACTAGACAGATGGGTAAAACTGTTTACAGTGTTCCCAGAATGGCTGTTTTTGTGACATGCCTCAAAGAGGACACAGATGCATGTGACCCATTTTAATTTTCCTTCTCTAAGCCTCTCTGCTTTACTGAGCCAAGCACGGTTCAGAAGCAGGTCTGAATAAGTCAGGAATGCATGAGTTCCAAAGAGTCCCATTTGGGACCTGCGAGAAATAAAGATCAGGCAATGAATCCTGAGTAAGCTATCCCCAAACCAAATAAACATGTTCTTCATTTGGAGATTATGCCACGCTATAAATGTCACACATACTTTCAATCCCAGTTAATTTATAGTTCTTTCTTTTTCTTTTCTTTTCTTTTCTTTTCTTTTCTTTTCTTTTCTTTTTTTTTGAGATTGAGTCTCTCTCTGTCACCCAGGCTGGAGTGCAGTGGCGCGATCTTGGCTCACTGCAACCTCCACCTCCCAGGTTCAAGCAATTCTCCTGCCTCAGCCTCCCGAGTAGCTGGGACTATAGGTGCCCAGCTAATTTTTTTGTATTTTAGTAGAGACGGGGTTTCACTGTGAGATGCGCTGGTTATTTCTAATGTCATTTTTTAGATAAGTGAGATAAGCTCAGAGTATCTTTCAAAATTCATTGTCCCAACTATCAACCCCTTACCTGTTCCTCTAGACTTTCAGTGATATGTTTTGCACTAGCAGAGGGCAGAACCCATCCATCACTCCCCATGACCAACAGTTACAGTATGTGCCTCTTTTATTTTCCTGGAAAATGCTAGATCATGCCAGAAGTATGGCTTTAAAAGTGTATTAAACTGTATTGATAAAACCGTAAACTAGTTGCAAGAAGGCACTCAAATGAAAATGTCGAGTTCAAATGATAGTCTACAAGCAGGACAATTTTCAAATCCCATTATGACTCTCCATATCTCTATTCCAAAAGAGGGACTGGAATTGGTCATTATTCTGATTTGGAAATAGACATCAGAGAATAGGAGGGCTTCTCTACCACAGGGCTGCAGGTGGCTCTTGCGTTAGATTCCACCCCTGGCCATCCTCACTCCCTCCTCACCCACCCACTGGGGTCCCCTTCACACACTCCCTTCTTACCCCATTAATAGACACACTCATACCCCTTTACACTCTGTCTTTAGAGATTTGCTATATCCTAAGGTATAAAATCAAGAACAACTCAAATTCCACTGATATAAATGTAGCTTCTGCATTTTACTTGCAATGCTGCAATAAGCAGGGGTTTCTCTCAAAGATTTGTATGGTTTGAAATGAATAAAAGATAAGGCTATGAACGTAGCACAGGGTTCAGAAGATTAGTATGCATGTAGCTGTTTATTCCCTCCAAGGCTAAACAGCTAAAGTCATTTCCTTCCAAACAAAGGTCTTTTAGGACATTTTTATTCAGTGCTCAGAATTTAAACTCATGCCCTCTTTAAATGGCCCAGCTTGCTACTTCAGCTCCATTTAACCTTCATAAGCTTCCTCACATTTCCAAAAGAAGAAATTTAAAAATAATAAACTGCACCTAAAGGGCTATAATCTAATCTATTTCATTAAATCATTCCAACAAACAATAGTTCTAAACATACAAGTTATATAACCATGTTTTGTTTAAGAAAATGAATATTACATAGTTTGATTTTCTTTTCTTTTTTATTTTGCCAAATAGGATTACCATGATATATAGGTTCTAAAGCTAAAATATGAAACTTATATGATGGAAAAGTTAACATACCAAGTTTTATCTAAGTTGAAGTCCATTCAGATTTACAAGGCTATAAATTATCTAGCTATATTCAAGTGACATATTTTGGATTTATCTTTTTGATAAATAAAGAGTCCTTTGTGGGCAAAGAGAAATGTAATACAAAACAACTTTGCCAAAACCGCCTTCCTTCTTTAAGCATTATCCTGGAGCAAATTCCTCTCTCTTCACCTTCACCATTAGATTTACTCTTCCTCCTATAGCCCCAGACTTAGCTGTGCTGATCAGAATTGTGGGCAACATTAGCACTGTCTCTCTCTATGCCACTTCTCATAACAAATAAGTACTAAGCCTCATCTATTCTAACTCCTACATCTCTTTCCAGTCCAGCCATGCCTCCACATCTCCATTGCCATTCTCGCCATTATTTCTCATGTGGATTACAACATAGCTCTCTCCCTTATTTTCCTGAACCCGCTTTTGCTGGCTTTGATCCATTCTTCCTAGTGTCTGCAGAATGGCCATATGAAACTGCTAAACTGAATCTGTCCTAATGCCTAAAACTTCTCTGCTTCTTGTCTGCTACTACTCTTTGGATAAAGTCTCCAGGCCTAAACAGTATTCAAGGGCCTACAAGTCCTGATTCTTTTCCGTGCCTCTATCTGCTTTATTCTGTAGGACATTGATCTTTTTTTGCGATTCTTTGAATATAAACTCATTCTTGAATGTGCTTCTTTTACTCAATAAAAACTTTCAAAATACCCATTGTGGCCGGGCACGTCCACAATGCGCCCAGCACGCCTGTAATCTTAGCAATTTGGGAGGCTGAGGCAGGTGGATCGCTTGAGCTCGGGAGTTCAGAACTGGCCTGGGCAACATGGTGAAACCCCAACTCTACTAACAATGACAAAAATTAGCCGGGCATGATGGTGTGTGCCTGTAGTCCCGGCTACTTGGGAGGCTGAGGTGGGAGATCGCTTGAGCCCCTGAGGCAGAGGTTGCAGTGAGCTATCACCACCACTGCACTCCAGCCTGGGTGACAGAATGAGACTCTATCTCAAACAAATAAACGAACAAATACCCATTGTGTGCCAGGTTTTGTGCTAGATGTTGAGAAACAGGAGTGAGCACAGTCTTTCTGACCCCATGTATTCCTGCAGTAATGGGACTTCCTCTTGCATAGCATGCCCCAGTCTGTATTATAATTGATATGATTTGTCCATATCACCTTTAGAATCTAAGCTCTATGGTGGAGAGGGATGAGCTATGTTTATTTTGTTGACTCTTGTGTTCTCAGTCCCTAGCAGAAACTCTGGCACCTGGTAGGGGTTCCAGAAATTGTTGAGTAAATTACTATGTTATTTATAATATAAATTTACCAGTTGCCTGTTAATAGATCTAAAAAGTATAATTTCCTGTGCACCTCTCCCCAGCAGAGTAAATTTCCAACAACATATAATAACACTTTCTCCGGAATTTTTTAGTCTTTGTAATTGTTTTACTTTGAGTTCCCTCAAAAGCAGACCCTGAGACAAAGTCTTGGATTCAGTTAGTTTATTTGGGATGATCCCAGGAAGAACACGGGAGGTGATAGGAAAGGCAACTGAGAAGGGAGAAATCCAGTAAGAGGCATTTTAACGAGTGGGTAACCAATGTAGGCAACTGAGGCTCAGATTTTTTCTGAGGACTCATATAGGACATTCTTAAAACTGTGCCAGTGAGGGACTGAGATACCAGATTATTTATTCAGTGAATCCTCTCCCATATTGGTTAAGGGATGTCCTTGGAGGCATTACATTTTTGTCACTTCTAGGCTACTATTCACCAGAACTGAGTAAAACTACCATGACACTGTAGAAGTCCCCAGGAAAGGAGTGGGAAATGGAGGTATTTGACATGGAAGCTCTCTGTGTTATCTGGGAACTGTCCATGAAGGCTGCAGGTAAACTCGGCTGGGCCAAGGAAAACAGAGCAGGCATCCTTATCAACTGCCATGCACGCCTTCACATACAGCATTAACAACAACAACAAAACCAAAAACAAAACACCCCAAAACCTAACATCCTGAGTGCCTACTACTTTGTTTCTAGTATTCACTTAATAGCAGATCGGAATACTGTGGAATAATGAGAGATTTTCAAGAAATGAGGATTCTCTGAGGACCAGATCTAGTTTGGTGATGACTAAAAGGGCCATGGATAGGAAAAGATCATTTAAAGATTTCAGAATGGTCAAGAAAACTAAAGAAAGACTGTGAGCATCTTCCCACGTTTACAAGCTGTCAATAAACAACCTGAAGAATATGCCAAAGGCCCAGATGCTACTTCTGGCAAGGCAGTGATAATTCCTCTGTCTTCTAAGAAAGAGAAGAACTTCTAGAAAACTATGAGGAGGGGAGGGAAACACGTGTTCCCACTCCATATACTTACCCAACTTCCCTAGCTCTAATTAATTCATGAAGCATACCTTTTTATAAAACAGGCTTAATCATGGATTTCCTTGGAGAAAAAAAAGTATGTATATAAAAATTTGAGGAAGATTTTCTCCTTATATGAAAGTAATAAGTGCTTATAAAATTATCATAAATAAAAAGGAACAATAATCTGTTTACACAGAAATAAAATTTTCTTTTCTTTTTTGAGACAGGGTCTCTCTCTGCCTGCCAGGCTGGAGTGGAGGGATGCTAGTTCGGCTCACTGCAGCCTTGACCTCCCCAGGCTCAACTAACCCTCCTGTCTCAGCCTCCAAAGTAGCTGGGACTACAGGCACACACCATCACATCCAGCTAAATTTTTATTTTTTGTAGAGACAGGGTTTTGCCATGTTGTCCAGGCTGGTCTCTAACTCCTGATATACCCACCTTGGCCTCCCAAAGTGTTGGGATTATAGGCGTGAGCCACTACACCCAGCCTGAAAATATTCTGCTACATGAAACAACGTTATGTGAGTAGAAATGCAAGGCATGCGTCTGTAAAACTTAAGAATAAAAATACCAACATACACAAAACATGCGCAAATGTTTTAGTACATGTTTTTTCTCTTCAGTCCATTCTGAAAGTCCACTAAAGTTATGGTAAAATAATGATAAATAAATACATAAAAGCCCACAAAGAGAATGAAAAATGAGGTGACAAAAGACAAGAGATGTAGAGTTTTGTTTTGTTTTGTTTTAAGTATGAAATGCGAGATAACAGATAGTGAGGAAGAAGAACTGAAATAGAAGAGCCTGCTGAGAAGTAGTCAGAATGGGTTGACTGTTGCCAGAGAACTCTATAGAGGATTCTGAAGTGGAGATACCCAGTAGCCCTAAACAAAGGGGCAAGGCTTGGGGCTGAAAACAGGGGGATCTGTTGAAAGCCCATAAATGGAGCAGTTGAACCTCCATAGCCCTCCCTGGCCTCACATTGCCTACCTCCTTCCCTGCACCCACATGGAATGGGGACATAGGACATTGCATTATTTCTAACACTTTCTTTTAAGTGCATCAGAATTATTTTCTTTATTCTTAGGAGGTTTTCTGCAGGCATGCAGGATAAAACAGGTTCATTTTTAACCCATTCCAAATTTTAACTTCAGTATTGAGATAACATAAAATCAAGCTGCCCTGTCAAGATTCCGACTCTTAATAGCTATGGAGCTCTGAGACTGTTTTCTCATCCTTACAATGCAAATAATATTATGAGAAACTTGCTGGGGTTGTTGAAAGGAATAAAGGAGAAAATCCATGTACAATCCTTTAGCACAGTGTCCGTTGTGCTACCCTGGCAGGGAAGAGGATTAGAAGGTCATCAATTTGCAGCCGTCAATATCATGGTTGACTCAGGTGAGACTCATCAGTGGATGTGAAAACCACAGTATGAAAACTGTTTGGGGAACTGCATTTTTGCACAGTGTCAGAGTGTCACTTCTTGTTTGCTCATAAACTATTAAAATGAAAAACTATGGAATAAAAAAGTGATACAATAAAAACATGGAGGACACCACCCTGGTCATGGAGTCAAGCTTTTAATTACAAATAATGGGACTAACTGACGATAAATATCTCCTCATGTGATATACTGGAAAGGAATAATATCATCTATAAATATTCCTAGCCCAAATTTATAATCTGAATTTAATCAGGAAGAAATAATAAGGTACATGCTGATCTGAATAGTAAGTATTTATTATTTTAAATATCTATTTAAATATTTATTATTTTAAATAATAACACAGTGGGTATGAGTTCTTTAAAAATGTTAATTTTACCAAATAACACTCCAAAATAGATGGAGAAACTTTTCTAGATTACAGGATGATAAAGAGATCTGACAAGTAAATGTGATGCATTAGATACTATATTAATAAAGATACTCTATCAACAAAAACAAAACCAGAAAATATCATTGGGTCAACTGGGGAAATCTGAATATAAACTGAATGTTAGACATATTACTATATTAATGCCAAGTTTCTTGAGTATGATATTGCTCTTGTGCTTATATAAAAAATATCCTTTTTCTTAGGGTATATATGTTGCATTTGGAATGAAGCAGCAATGTCACAAACTTAATGTTTGGATAGCTCTGCAAAAAAAAAAAAAAAGAAAAGAAAAAGAAAAAAAAAGTTGATACGCACATAGACAGAAAATGCACAGACAATACTTGGTTTGAGTTAACATGTTCCCTGACTGAATATGTTCACGGTCAGGGAATATGCTAAGTAGTAACTTAGGAAGATGCAAGAGGAAGCTGCTTCCATTATAGGACATGACGACTGGGACTGGGGCAGACAAGAAAAGTGAGCTCCTTTTAGGACAATCTGGAGAATTGTGACAGCAATATCAAGACTTCTCTTCCCTCCCTGGAGGTAAGACTTAAGGGTCAAAATAAAACCTTTGTCTGCGTTGAATTATACATTATCCAAAGACTAACAGAAGGCCTCACAAAGTATCCAATCTTTAAGAGATGTATACATTTGGTATATGACACAATATGAGAACCTAAACTAGGAGTACGTAGATTGATGTGGATGACCTACAAAATCTTCTATTTTTCTTCTATTGGCCTCCAAACTCATGCAGCTAAGATATTCTCTCCATATCTGCATAAAACATATGATCCTTTAAGGAAAATATATTGACATACAGCCATAGTTTCTAAACCCATTCCTACCTCAATCTCTAGCAGCAAAGCTTGCAAGACAAGCTATAATTTAAAACAGGTGAAAACTAGAAGAAGCATTAGCCCATTTCTAAAAAACAATACGATAGGCTTTCCTTTGAAGTGCTCAGTAACTTAGTCATATGTTGCTTTTATTTCTGCTATTATTGCTGCATAACAAATTAACCCAAAACTTAGCAGTGAAAAAAACTATTTTACTATCTTACAATTTTGAGGGTGACGGATTCGGGACCCAGTTGTAGCCTGAAGGGCTTGGCTGGGCAGTTCTTGCCTGAGGTTTCTCATGAGGATGAAGTAAGAAGTCAGCAGGAGCTGAAATCCTTTGAGGCTTGACTGATCTGGATGTCCAAGATGGCTCACATCCCCGAGTGAAAGTTGATGTTGGCTACTACTGGCTGGGAGCTCAACTGGATGGTTGGCAAAAGAGCCTATGTATCTCTTCTCCTGCATGGTGGTCTCAGAGTAGTATAACATTTTACATAGTGGCTGGCTTCCCCCAAGGAATGTAACTCGAGAGCCAAGGAGAGTATGGCCTTTACTGACCTAGCTTGGAATTTCATAGTCCTACTTCTGTTTAATTCTATTAGTAAAAAGCACATCACTGGCTGGGCATGGTGGCTCACACCTGCAATCCCAGCACTTTGAGAGGCCAAGGTGGGTGGATCACGAGGTCAGGAGTTCAAGACCAGCCTGGCCAAGATGCTAAAACCCCATCTCTACTAAAAATACAAACATTAGCCAGGGGTGGTGGCAGGTGCCTGTAATCCCAGCTACTCGGGAAGCTGAGGCAGAAGAATCGCTTGAACCCTTAGGGTGGAGGTTGCAGTAAGCCGAGATCACGCCACTGTATTCCAGCCTGGGGTAACAGACTGAGATTCCATCTCAAAAAAAAAAATAAATAAATAAATAAAAAATGAAAAAAGCACATCGCTAACTTTGGCCCCGATTCAAGGGGAGGGAACACAGACTCCTCCTCTCAAAGGGAGGCGTGTTAGAGAATTTGTGATATGTTTTAAAATCACTATGTTTTAACTGTGGCATTTCAAATCCTTAATCAGAACTCTGAAAAAGAAGATCTTTCCTAGATAAATCAGAAAAGGCTAGATTAACTTCATAAAATCAGATAACAAAGTGAAGGTAAGTTCCAAGACTGTTTCTAAAAGAAATATTAAATGACCAGATAGATGGACAGATGGATGGTGGATGGATGAATGGATGGAGGGAGGGGGATAGGGATGGATAAGTAAATGGATATAGATAGATGGCAAGGAGAGAAGGGTTATTTGGATGAATTCAAAGGATAGTACGTGGTGACTCCCCAACTACGACAGGAGTTGCAAACATCTTTTATAGGGTGCTTATACTAAAACCACAGTTCATTGAGACACAATTATTAGAGAGGGTAAAACCAGGGCAAAGAGTTGGTTCTGAGATGAAGATCGCTTAATAGGCACGAGGAAGCAAGGAAGATTTACAAAGGTGAAACTTCACTGGATCAACACAGGAATCCATCTGTCTTGGCCAGCTGCTCGGTCCTGCTACAGAGTCAGATCATGTCCGCTCACAGCAGGAGACAAATCATCCTCTGAAAATGGGAATCAAAAAATTTGGCAGAGGAGAGCGACTAAATGCTCTATTCCATCTTACAAATTTGCGATCACATTACACATTATTCCTTAGTTTTCTCAGTCAGGGAAATGACGAGGATACAGAACCAGACTGAGATAAATAAATAGTAAGATAATGGGAGGTAATATGAGAGGTATTATTCCACTTATTTAAAAATGTAAAGGCAACAACTGGGCTAGTCTTCCAGTTACAACATATGGCTTAGAGACATGATCCCTCATCAAGAAAATGGAATAGAACTTGTCACCATGGACAGATTGTTAGGGGAAAAAATGATGGCGATAGGCATATTATGATATAAGAACAGCTAGTACCGCTACATTTGGAGTGCGCCAAAAGCTGTGGTAGCATTTGTTTTGCTCCCTGGATTGGTTCCATCTGTCTAGTACTGCTGAGACTATTTTGACAGTGGAAATTTGTGAGATGAGGCAACCTCCACTACATACTGACATTTATGAGTCAGAATATCCATGATGGAAGGAGGAAGAATCTGAGATATTGGTTTGAGGTAACTGAAACTGAAACGTAGTGAAGGCCACACTAATGGGCTTTAAGTAGACCTTGGGTGGTGGAGACTTAGATATCAATTGCTGGGGTTTGAAATTGGGGCAGGTGATCTCTCTTTGGTTTTGATTCAACAGCAAGGTGTCAAGAGAGCAGACAGGTGCGGTAATTGTTAGCTCTCTGGCTTGCTAATTAAAGGAGAAGGGCAGAAATAGGGACATTTATTTTGTTCACTCACCAGAATCTCCTGTGGAAAAGGGGATTCCTTTTGAATCCTAAAAGAGATCAATTCACTGCTTGACATGCACCCAAGTGAGTATGAAAAATATGCCTTCGGGCTGAGTGATATATGAATCAGATGTCAAGCGTCATGTGGAAAATAGTGACATTACCTTTTAATTGCTCTGGGAGATAGAGGAGTCATCTAAAGCTTGAGTGTAGCAACCTCTAAAGAGCTGGCATCAAAAGGAATCATGTTTCAAAACATGAGGGAACAAAAGGGAAGATCAAAAGCTCCTCTGTATCCCTCACCTTTGCATTGATGTGCTTTGAGTGTCCATTTCAATATCTCTAACACTTTCTTTTAAGTGAATCCGAATTATTTTCTTTATTCTTAGGAGGCTTTCTGCAGGCATGCTGGATAGAACAACTTCATTTTTAACCCATTCCAAATTTTAACTTCAGTATTGAGATACCTTAAAATCAAGTGGCCCTGGCTGTCACATCAAGATTCTGATACTTAATAGCTATGGAGCTCTGAGACTGTTTTCTCATCCTTACAATGCAAATAATATTATGAGAAACTTGCTGGGGTTGTTGAAAGGAATAAAGGAGAAAATCCATGTACAATCATTTAGCACAGTGTCTGCAGAAGTTCAACAAGTGTTAGCTATCATGTGAACTCATAGTCAGAGTCTCTTCTTTTTTGAGATGGAGTTTCACTCTTGTTGCCCAGGCTGGAGTGCAATGGCACAATCTCGGCTCACTGCTACCTCCGCCTCCCAGGTTCAAGCAATTCTCCTGCCTCAGCCTCCCAAGCAGCTAGGGTTGCAGGCATGCACCACCATGCTTGGCTAATTCTGTATTTTAGTAGAGACAGGGTTTCACCATTTTGGTCAGGCTGGTCTTGAACTCCTGACCTCAGGTGATCCACCTGCCTTGTCCTCCCAAAGTGCTGGGATGACAGGCATGAGCCATCGTGCCCGGCTGTTTCTTCTTTCCATTATGAATTCTGTTCAAATACATGTGGTAAAAGACTAGATGGAGATAATGTCAATATGTCATATTCTGCCCACTCCCCACATAATGGTGCTGCATGTCTTACACTCTGCTCTCCATCTCATAACCTTCAAATGGAAGGCATTCTTTTGCCATAGGCTTGATTTCTGGTGAACACTTCCAGGTATATTTTTTCTTGAAAATATGGCAAAGCTAGGGATTGATTAAATAGAGGGTTAAAAAAATGAAAAATGCATGTCTAAGCAGAGCTGGAAACTCTCTAATCCTTGAGTCCAAAGCACTAACCTCTGGTCACAAACATTTCAGAAAAGACAGTGAAACAAGGTTTATTTCCACTACTACATATGGCCAAAGAGAAGACAAAAACAAAAAATTGGGAATTTTAAAGGTGCCCCTATGATTCTGAAGAGGCCCGTTTTTCATTCTCACAATGCAACAGGCTCACTCGAAGATTTCTGAGTGTGTAGTATCTGTTTTCTGTGGGCTGCTGCCAACAGATGGCTTATTTTGAGTGGAGAGAAATATCATTAAGGAACAAAGAGAAATTAGGACTAAGTAGGAAATTAAATATGTTCTTGGGATTACAACCGATGATCAGGAAGTTGCAAACCAGTGATTTGCAGCTTAGTATTTTGCCTGCAGCCAATACCCACTGTTTTAAAGAAACCTTCATATTAAGAAGACTGTTCTCACACCATGCAATTTATTTGTCTTTCTGTCTTGCCAGTGCCTCTGCCAAACATCATAATTTGCTCAGAATTCTGAATTGCAAGATGAACAAATAATATTCATTTCCTCCATGGAGAAAACATCCTCTGATTGAATTGTCTACTTCCATCCCAGTCACTGCAGTATGTGCTACATGTCAGGGATGTGAAATGGAGTTCAGCCTTCTTGAAAGCAGAGTATAAATTAGCTTCTAAATGAAAACATTTAGCAGGAAAACATTTTCAAATGACAGCCAAACTCTATCAGCTCCTAAAGTACTCAGGGCCCCTCTGAGGAATGCGGCCTGGAAATGAGGGCACAAAAGCCCAGACTGTGATCCCACCACTGCTCAGTGGGTTCAAGAATTTCCCCGAGGAACTGAAGGGCTGGAAGTCAGAGGGTAATAGCAAGATACATTTTCTCTAAAATCAGCCATCATGGTTGACTTTTCACTTTCAGACAGCTGTTCTTTACCTAATAATAATTAAATAAAATACAAAGACAATAGCAACTCAATAAAACATTGCTCTGCCCTCAGTTACATTAGAAAGGTTGGCGTGCATGCAGAAGTCAGTTAAGTTCTAGAAGAGCTTGCTTGGACACCCAGAGCTTATCAAACCCTCCAGCACTGTATAGATGTAGTCATGACCAAATTCACATTGAAATTCTTGGACACAAGTCTGACTGTCCTCGCAGGTGAGTAACATGCCAGGAAATCTAATCATGAATGGCTTCTCTGTTGCTGCAAACAAATTAGTCTTGCACAAGTCTCCATGGCATAATTCAGAGCATGCACTGAAAATTCTAATCAACCCTCCTCATCCTAGCTGTTCAATAGGTAAGAACCTATTCAAAACAATTGGGAAAAATTCTTGCTACTGTCAGAGTCTATGTTCTTAAAATAAGCATCCAGGCTATTTTTTAAAACTCAGTCTGTAGCTATACAAGAATCACTGAACCTTTCTTCTGTGCTATTATTATTAATGCCATAGCCAGGCACTAAAGCAAATGATACAACTTCAGGGAAAGAATCAATATTAGGGCAAAAGTCTGTTTCCCAGAGTCTAGACGCTGTGAGGTGATGGCCCCTTGGCTATCGGTTACTCTAAAGCTGAGGTAGATCACATGATGCTCCCTCTTCTTCCCCGACTCTGTATCCGCATCCTTTTTCTCAGGGACTTTACAGTACTTCCTCCTAGTGTGGAGAGTCACCTCCCCTGCCCCTTGATGCTGCGCTCAGCCATGTGACTTGCTTTGGCCAATGAGATGCTAGCAGATGTGATGTAAGCAGAATCTAGCAAAGCATTTGGGTGATTGGACTTGCTCTATCTTATACCTCTACCATCAGAAGAACATGTCCAGGCAGCCTGGCTTGTCCCAGGGAATGGATAAAAGATAGGGGAAACAAATCTAGTTGGCCTGGCCAGACCTAGCCTCAGTCAGTCAATGACCAGCTGACTTCCAGACATGCTGAGGCTAGCAGAGCCATTTGGCCTGAACTATAGTCTCATAGATTCACATGCCAAAAAGTGCCTACTGTGTTTAGCCACATAATTTGCAAGTGCTTATTGTTTTTAAGCCACTACTTGAAATTGTAACAATGGAAGACTAAGAATTTTTTTTCTTTTTTTTTAAGAGGAGGTTTACCTCATTGCTTGGAAGGATACCATTTCTAAAAGTTTCTATTATCTGTAGCAGAACATCTCACCATTCTGCTGTCATGACTTGAAAATTTAAAAATGATATTACTGGCATTAGGACTCCATGCTTTCAATGGTTGTGGCACTGAAACCTTCCTTGATCACCTGTGTATGGCACCATTAAAATAACAATAACTAAAGTTTATTGAGGGCCTATTCTATTATGTATCAAAAACCTTTTGCAGTATATAACCGTATCCTTAATATTCACTACAACCTTATTATCCATTCCTCTTGAACAGATGAGGAACCTGATACTTAGAAAAGTTAAGTAACATGCTCAGGGACACACTACTGATACATTTGAACCTGGGTTTAACGACTCAAAACAAAACTTAAGCTCCTATGCTACACTTCCCATAATCATTCTAAAACTCCAAAGGATTTTAGTAGCAAAAGTTTTATATAAAACATTCTAGGAAGCTCCAGAAAAGGGTAAACATTGTAGTCAGTTCTCAAGAGATTAAAAAAATGTTAAATCTATGCATGGCCATTTTTATCATAGTTTGCTGTGGGACAGGGATAGCAACTCAGAAGTCCGGGCTGTAAATGACCTCTTCATTTCCCAGGTCCTCACCCTCTGCCAGTGGGATAGACTCAGAAGGAAGAGTCATCTGCTCTGGTTTGACAAATTGTGCTGCATAGGACATGAACAAGGATGATGTCACATGAACGCCAATTGCAAGTCCTAGGCCCACAAATAGAGTTGGTCTTGTTCACCAAAGAATGATTAAGTTCCCAGCCAGGGAATGGCAAAGGTCAAAATCCCTGTTTTTAAAGAAATCACTTGGCTGTTTGATGAAACTTAAAATAGTAAATATTGTGAGAACCAATCCTTCTTCAGAAATTGTTTTAAGGCACAGGTTTCAGAGAAGTCAAAAAGCAGTCAAATGTTTGAAATAGTGGAGTTCAGACAGTACATTTTTATTCTGTCCTTTCAATCTTCTTTTAAGACTCTATCTTTGAAGGCCACTGAAGCCTTACTTCCTTCCAAGGCCCCTCCCAGATCACAGGAGCACCCACATTTGCCCCTCTCCATTTGCAATATCGATGGCGATTATGGTCATCTCCCACTGGTCCAACTTTCTGGAATGGTTTCTTAATAGATCCATAAAGTGCATAGATCTCTAGTATAGTTATGATGATAATTTTGACAACCACATCTACTATTGTGAACTTCTTTATGTGCTTTAATCTCTATACAATCACTGTGCTCACAATAACCCTAAAAGATAATGTTATTACAATTTCCACATTATAAAGAAGAAGTTGAGCCTGAGAAAACTCCTGACTCACTCAAGGTCACATAGCCAGAGAGCTGGCTGAGCTGGGATCTGAAGATGTCGATTCGACTCCAACGATCTTAGCTTTTGACTATCTCCATAGAAGGCACTATCTGATATGCTTTTTTTCTTGTATAACCCCAAGATCCTGTCACATTTAGAGGCACAGAGAAGGCTGTCACCTGCATGCATTATACAGGTCACAATCACAAGGGTTTCTTTCCAACTGTTACTGGATGCCTCTGCCTAATAGCAGTGCCCATACCACTGGAAGAATAGACTTGGCCCCCAAGTTAGACTTACTTGGTGGCATCATTTGTGCTTCTTAGCAACCATAACATTCCCATGAGGTGTAGTGGGGAAGGGAGAGCATTCTATGAACGCCTACATGCTCCATGGAATTATGGGCTGTTGAGATTCTTTTCAAAGCTTGTGTCCCAAACATTTACATAACAGTCATTCAGCAACTGGATGTATTTAGCATCTACCATATATAAGGTCCTATGTATGTTGGGCAATAAGGAGTTATGCATATGAAAAACAAATGTTTTCACAGAAATGTTTTCTTTAGAAACAGAAAATCTATTAAAAATAATATATTAAGAAATTGGCCTAATGTTCCAGTTTTCTGAAGAAAACTGTTAGGTGAAACCTCAATATCAAACCAGATGCTGCTTTGGGGCATACGGAGATGTGTCACTTATATTATAGAATCAACATTTTCTAAAGAAAACTCAAAGACCCAGCTCTTTTAACCACGTTTGGGCTGCTTGCTCATTAATCACAACTCACCACACGAATACCAAGCTGTTGAAATTCATCTGGGAAGAGTCTCCTATTTTTTCTACTTGTCCCTTTCCTTTTGATTTTTAAAATTTCCAGGCAATATCAAAATTTCTATTCCTCTGCTAATACAATTTAAATACTTTTTAAATTCAAAAAAGACAAATAAAAAAGATTATAGTAGGCAGTGTACCCAAAGCCTCTCTTTTTTGAGAGACGCTGGTTTCTATGTTCTAGAATTGTAAGTACAGTCCCAGAAATATTTGCTATTTGCATGAACCCTTAGTACCTCAAACTCAGCATAACCAATGATGCGTTAATAATTTCCTCCCACAAACACTAGTTTATCTTTGTGTATTCTCTGCTTCCATGAGCAGTACCCTGTTGTGGATTGAATTGTATCTCTAAAAGTCCCTACCTTGAAGACCTAAACCACAGTACCTCAGAATGTGACCTGATTTGCAAATAGGGTCTCACCACTGATGTAATTACTTAAGATGAGGTCACGATGCAGTAAGGTGGGCCTCTAGTCCAATATGAATGGCATCTCTAGAAAAGGAGAAATGTGGATACAGATGTGCACACAGGGAGAACTCCCAGTGAAGATGAAGGTAGGAGATTGGGTTGATGCTTCTAGAATGAAGGGATACCAAAAACTGTCAGCAAACTGCCAGAAGTCAGGAGAAAGCAATGGAATGGACTCTATTCTTACAGCCCTCAGAAAGAAGGAACCCTGCTGATACCCTGAGTTTAGACTTCCAGCCACTAGCACTGTGAGGCAGTGTGTTTCTGTTGTTTAAGCTGCTCAGTTTGTGTACTTTGTTACAGAAGCCTTACACACTCCATCAACTCAATTGACCTGGGACTTTCCCTTATCCTTCATCCCCAGCATCCACGTTTGAGATTTGTCTTATGTGGTTCCCTTCCTTCCACATTCAGTCTTGTCCTTGGTTCAGTGTTCAGTATTCTCATTTGAATTGCTACAAGAGTCTCTCCCTTGGCCACCCTTCCTTCTCTTCTGATTCCTTGCTTCACCATCCAAACTATCCTCCACACGATGGACGGGGTCAGCTTTCTAAATGGCAAATCTGGCCATGTCATTCCTTCAGTAAAAATCCTTGCACACTGTAGGATACATATCCTAATGAATTTGGAAATCTTAACTCTGTAGATTGCCATGAAAGGCTAGTCACGGTTTGCTCCTGACCAGTTATGCAACCCACCATCCTACTCCCTCACATACAAGCAATATTTAAGTTCATGCACCCAGCTATGCTCAGCTATTCGTCATCATCTGAGCACCCATGTTCTCTGTCATCCCTATACCTTTACCTACTCTTCTCTATGCCCAACATGTGGAATTCCCCTTTAGTTATAACTTGGTCATCACTTTATCTCCCTACCTAAGCATAGAGAGTGCTGTCCATCAAGTACCTTCTTTTTTTTTTTTTTTTTTGTGAGACGGAGTCTCGCTCTGTTGCTCAGGCTGGAGTGCAGTGGCGCGATCTCGGCTCACTGGAAGCTCTGCCTCCCAGGTTCATGCCATTCTCCTGCCTCAGTCTCCTGAGTAGCTGGGACTACAGGCACCCACCACCACACCCAGATAATTTTTTGCATTTTTGGTAGAGATGGGGTTTCACCATGTTAGCCAGGATGGTCTCGATCTCCTGACCTTGTGATCCGCCTGCCTTAGCCTCCCAAAGTCCTGGGATTACAGGCATGAGCCACCGTGCCCGGCTCAAGTACCTTCTAAGTAGTTATTTACTGAGTGAATGTGTGAAGTCAAAATTTTTTCTTGTTAAAATATGGCTGTCAGTACAATGGATAAGTAGAATGGAAAAAAGAAACCTCAGTTTAACCAATCAGCCAGTGAAAATATCTCCGCTCAAACCTTATTTTAATGAATTCTACTTCAGTATTGAAATAACACCTTATTGAACAAAAAACAAATGCAATTGCTGGAATAGACACAGAAAAAACAATACTGGCATTGGTGTGTTTCAATATCGCTGCATTCTTGGCCCGTTTCATGTGATATTAAATAGCTGGCAAGGCAAGGTGTTCTTAGATAATTCTGCGTTCATTTGTGGTGCTGAAGCACACCTGTGTCCTCCTACCGTCAGCTTAAGCCCCACATGCTCCTTCTTGTCACTGATTTGAATCTCTCTCATTTTAGAGAAAGCATTTGGCTCACACAATATACCATGGATTTATCTGGTTAGAGTTTTATGCTGCCCCTACATCTCTTGAGATTTTGAAGCTTGCTGCAAAAGACATTTATCACTGTATTTGTTGGTTACATACATTCTTAAGCATTGCCTGAAATGGACAAGTGCAAGAGTTTTGCACTCAGAAAAAAAGATGAAAAAATAGAATAAAATGTTCTATTATGTATTTTAAGTGACCATATTTTTATATAATTCATATATATTTATAAGTTATACTTTATGTGATATAAACATATTATTTGTTATGTATGCTCATCCAGTTATAATTGCATGCTCTAAAATATATTTCATATAATTATAATCAGCTCCAAAAAAGCAGTAGAGTAGCAAATATCATTTAATCCATTGCTATCCAATAAGAGTGCTATATTATTTATATTCCTATTTATAAATATTCTGATTTTCTTTATATTCAAACAACAGTATTGATAAATGTATTTCTTCAGCATTTCTTTACAAAAAATCAATTGTTTTTACTCACTTCCTTTCAAAATATGCACATTATAAAGGTCAAAAGGACAGCATTTTAAAAACTAAACTTTTATATTTTTAAATGTGCCTTGCTCTCTTCTCAGTCTCTACTTCTCAGTATCTAACATTTGAAAGCCCCTGGAAGATTTGCACTGAACAATGATGCTTCATTTCAAAAACTGATTGAACCAGTTGATTCATCTGGAAATCTGATGAGCATCTCAAACTCCACATGTTCAACTTGAGCCCTCTACCTTTTGTTCTGACTTGCTACTTTTCCTGAAGTTCTAAAAAGGGGTTAATAGAATCACCCTCTATTTGGTCATTGAGCAAGAATGATTCCTCAGATTCCTTTTGAAGCCCATCTTCTACATCTCAAATTGTTTAGTGGGTCCTATTGATTCTACCCCAGACCCCTTTAAAATCTATCCCTTCCTTTTCATTTTCCAAATAGAGTCCTTTATTGTCTCAGCACCCAGCACAGTATCTGACATGTACATTGTAGACACTCAATAAATGTTCAGCAAATGGGTGAATGGATGATAAAATTGACAGTTTAGGTAGTTCTGTTTCTTTGTTTATTCTTTTTCCTTCCTGGACAACTGCAATAGTTTCCTATAAGAAGTCTCTATTATTAATCATTCCACTCTCCAGTTTGACCTCCAAACTTAAAGAGTTATTTTTCTAAAACATATCCAACGGTATTATTCCCTGCTCAAAAAATTTGATGGCTATTATCGCCCACAATACCCCAGGCTGGCACTCTAATAAGTGCTAGGGATACAATGATGAAAAAATTATGGCCTCTATGTTGGGAGACAGGCATTAATCAAATAATTACTCTAAGGCAAAACTGTTAGATGCTTTGAAAGCATATGACTGAGGTCGTGATCTATCATGGGAGCCAGAGGCAGGCTCTCCAGAATGAGATTTCTAAGAGTTGTGAGAAGAAGGATAAGTGGGGCCTGGCACAGTGGCTCACGCCTGTAATCCCAGCACTTTGGGAGGCCAAGGTGGGCAGATCACTTGAGGTCAGGAGTTTGACACCAGCCTGGCCAACATGGTGAAACCCTATCTCTATTAAAAATACAAAAATTAGCGAGGCATGGTAGTGTGCACCTGTAGTCACTGCTATTAGGGAGACTGAGGCACAAGAATTGTTTGAACCTGGGAGGTGGAAGTTGCAATAAGCTGAGATGGTGTCACTGCACCCCAGCCTGGCAACAGAGGGAGACTCCCTCTCAAAAAAAAAAAAAGAAATGATGAAACGATGAGTGGGATTTCCCAGGCAAAGTGAAAGATTATCCCTGGTGATTAATCAACCTGTGCAAAATGATGAGTGGAAAGGAGCTTGGGGCTGTATTAGTCCATTTTCATGCTGCTGATAAAGACATACCCAAGACTGGGTAATTTATAAAGAAAAAGAAATTTAATGGACTCACAATTCCACATGGCTGGGGAGGCTTCACAAACATGATGGAAGGCAAAAGGTTGAGAGCTATGCAAAAAGGGGTTTAATCTTATAAAACCATCAGATCTCATGAGACTTATTCACTACCACAAGAATAGTATGATGGAAACCACCTCCAGGATTCAAATATGTCCGACTGGGTCCCTCCCATAATGTGTGAGAATTATGGGAGCTATAATTCATGATGAGATTTGGGTGGGGACATGGCCAAACCATATCAGGGGCCTTTGAGCATCTCAAAGGAAGGTAGTCAGTTCAGAACTCAGAGGGCAAGGCGTAAACAGCGTGCACTGAGGTTGCAGGTATAAGCAGTAGTGAGATTATCCATCCTTTGCTGACTACACAAAGAAAACTTCATTTAAGCATTATAAACAAGAGGAGACAAGATCACTTTCACTGGTTTCTTTTATCAAATTTTATAAAATACTAAAAGAGAAAGGTATATCTTAGGATGGAAAGGATCATATTAAAGCTCAAAACCACCAGAAATGCACACAAGAGCAGTACTAGAAATTATTATTCAGAAGTTGTTGGAGTATGAATAAAAGATGAATTTCATTCCATCAACAAATCTTTAGATGAGCATAACCCAGTGCTTGGTGACTTCACTTTTGTTTCTTAATCCATATGAATAATGGGATTTTCAACATGCCAAAATGGTCACTGCATTCTTTATAACATCCTATTCTGCAAGCCAAAGATAGCAGTACAATTAATACATGTGATAAATGCAAGAGCACCTAGCTTTTTTCCTACTTTTTAATCAACACTGAGGCCTTTTAACATGCAGCTTCCTTATTTCTTGAATGCTTCTGAAGATGTCCAATCCCCAGGGCCCTTAGAATAATGGAATCCACTTTCCTTTGTTTTAGGAGTTGAGGAACGATTGAGGCCCCTGGTCTCTTCATTTGTGCCAAGAAGACAACCCATGTGGAGGTGATAAAAAGAATTTCACCATCCCTATTCAGAGGTCTTCCAGGAAAGAACAAAACCACGGGTGACATGTCTTTATCAACAACTGCCAGCTCAAAAACTGTTCTGTCTTGGGCAAATATATTAATGTGTATGCTTGCTGAGGCCGCTTAGTGAATTCGAGCCTCTGGAAATCAGAAGTGCTGATGAGCGGGAACAGTATCACGTAGAAGGCTGGCAAAACCGCATGGACCCTGCTGCCTGTTGCAGTTTTATTGTTCTTATAATTGCAACAATAAATAAAATGCTATGACCTTGAGGTGTCCACTGTGACACCTCAAATTACTGCTTCAATTTCAGTCCAGCCACTCCTACCCTTCCGGGAACATTGTTTCATGTCTTATATTGTGAAGCAGCACACTTATGCTTCCCAGAAAAATTTCCAGATGTTTATTGATGGGCACTGTTTAGGGATGATTTTCTATTTTTCTGGTTGCCAGTTTATTTCTCATCCATAATTATCCAGTATGAACTTGTTTGGAATGCTTAGATGAACACTCACTATGAAAACAGACACAGGAAGATGGAAACCCAGAGGCAGGAGACACGGGATTGGAAGGTGTTCTATCAGGAAATGGCAGTACCACCTGCCTTGGTTGTTCACTTCCATAACCATCCACTGTGGCTCACTCTCTTCTGTTTAAGGATTCTTTGTGATGCAGTCAAGGCAGAGACTGAATTGTGAAGGTCTCAGTATAATAATCTGGGAATTATCCTATTCTCTGAAATCATCCTTTAATATCATAGTGCAACACGGTAGTTCCCAGTCACCTGGAGAATTTGCTAAAACCAAAATTGCTGACCTTGTCCTCAGGATTTCTGATACAGCAAGTTTAGGGTGGAGCCTGAGAATCTGCATTTCTAACAAGTTCCCAGGTGATACTGATGCTACTGGTCTAGGGACCACATTTTGAGAACCACTGCTGTAAGAATGAAAGGCTTTACATTGTTCCTGGGAACTACCAGAAACACGTATTATATATAATATTTGGCCAGATGTGTTGGCTCATGCCTGTAATCCCAGCAATTTGGGAGACAGAGGTAGGAGGACTGCTTTAAAAAGGAGTTCAGAACCAATCTGGGCAACATAGCATGACTCCATTTCTACAAAATTTTTAAAAAATTAGCTGAGCACAGTGGCACTTGCCTGTAGTCCCAGTTACTTGGTAGGCTGAGGCAGAAGGACCGCTTGAATCCAGGAGTTGGAAGCTGCAATGAGCCATGACCGTGCCACTGTACTTCAGCCTGGGTGACAGAGTGAGACCCCATCTCAAAAAACATATATATGTATGTGTGTGTGTGTGTGTGTGTGTGTGTGTGTATATATATATATATATATATAGTCATGGAAATATTTGATTTTATAAATCTGGTCGAAGAATTTAGATTTTCTAATCCTAATTAGAAATTTAATTTAGAGTTGAATTCAGAAGTTGAATTTAGTTAGAGTTGGCAAGAATGTAGAGTAGAATTTAGAGTTGGCAAAGTGCTAAAGCAGTTAGCAATGACACTGAGGATCTGACAAACTCAGAACTCCAAGGCCTTTGCTTTGTTTACTCCACACTACCTTGCAGCCAGGTCTGGCATCAAATCCACATGAATTGTTAAAAATTATACTATTGGTTATAACATTTGTATATTGGGGGTTGAACTGTTTATGTGATTGAAACTGATGAAACATATCTATCAACCTGCACATCTACCATCCTATTACATGCTTTAGAGACTCCCTTTGATTATGAAAACTTCTAAGTAAGAAAAAAAAAAGCATAAATTACTTTTGTTCAGTCAAGAAAGAGCCTGTAAGGGAGGGAGAATGAATGTATTTATAAAGAAAAGCTTTTCTCAGGAGAAAAACATGGTGCTATTTTAAAACCAACCAATGGAACTGGGTCAATGTGGATATTTTAAAATAAATAATTCATTACTTTATTTAACGTAATAGGCTTTATATTCAATTTTAATCATGTTTTACTTTCTTCTAGCAATTAATTTGCACAGAGACATAACTCTAGCTATACATTTTTCAATGACATTAAAGAAACTTAATTTGAATTACTATGTTCAGAAGGATGTGTGTCTACATGCAGCAAACACAATCACATATAGTCCTGAAGGTTTGTGTCTCTTTTCAGGGAGGGTTTCAAAGTTGTTGAGGTCATGTTTATTCCATCAGTATGGTATAATGCATCATGCATATAGATTTTCTGGCTTGACAGACCTGAGTTTGAATCCTGCCCATTATTCTGTAACCTTCGGCAAATCAATGAAATGCTTTTTACTTTCAGGGTTATCATCTGTACAGTTGGAAAAAAAAATCTTGGCTATGGTGTCATAGCCAAGAAGTGGCATGGTAAGGATTTAGCCCCTCTGTGATTTGCATCAGCTCCTCCCCACCTCCCTGGCTCTCCCATCAAGGTACCACATTTAGACAACCTAAGCAGAAATAATGAACTTGAAATGCAAATGTAGCTTCCAGACAAGTCTCCCACTCCACCCTACCTCCCAGGCACATCTCAGACAAGTTCCCTCCCTCCTCCATCCCAGGACCACACTATGACTTTCAGTCCTTTTATAGCAGGAATTCTGGGGCTGGGCCAGCCCATAGGGTGCCTATGATACAACATCAGCTATGCCTGCAAAGTACCTACAAGATGCTTCCTTTTCTTCCCTAAGTTACTTTGCCCGTACCAGTCATCTAGTGCACTGGGACTGAGTTTCTTCTTAGAGAGAGAGAGAGAGAGAGAGAAAGTTGGATAGATGATCTCTAAGGGTTTTTTTTGTGTCTAAAATAACTCTAAAGTATTACAACCACACTTAGAGTACCCCATAATACAAATAGGAAAAATTACATGTCCCTAAAGCATATGTTTATAAATTATGGTAGAAAGTGTCTGTCTTACGTAGCATTGTCCTAATGCCTAAAATTATCATGATCTATGTACTCTTCTTTTTACCTTCTGCAATTCTCTTAAAAAGGTTACTCTACAATTGGACCACCAAAATTGTTCTTCCCAAGGAAAATACCATTTTATTCTGTCATTAAACTTTTAGAATGAGCCTCAAAATCGTTAGGGAGAAATGCTGACTTTATTTAAAGGGCACATCCAGCATCTTAATGTGAATATTGCTGAGAGATTTCCTTTGGATTTAATTTTGAATTATTCCTTTGCATGAATAACATCATTACACCTATTAAGATGAAAACTAAATCTATTTGAATAAAAAAGAACGAAGACATAGAAATGGTGCAGTTTAAAAAACAAGCAAACACAGATTAACTAAACAAGCACAGGTCTCATGAGTGCCATGGATACATAATTATTGTCCAGGAACTTGAAGCTGAAATCATGGCTACTCTAACCTCAGGTCTGGAAATGACCTCAGATATCAATCTTTCAAACCCTTTAATTGACAGATGAGAACCAGAATCCTAGGAGACTAAGATACTTGCTCATGCCAGAGAGCTCATAAGGACAACACTAGGATGGGGAGTAAGATTTCCTAAGACCCAGGTCAGTGTTTTTCAGAGAACAGAGGCTGATTCTGGAGGGAAATAAATTTAGTATGAGGTACTGTGTTTGTGGCATTCTGTGTTTTTTAGGTGTGCTTTTTTTTTTGTTTGTTTGTTTATTTTGTTTTGTTTGACTTGTTTGTTCTTATAATTTAGTTTATATAATTTGTATACTTAGAGAAAAAATTATAACTAATGAGTAAAAATAAAATAAAAAAACATGGTTGAGTAACTTAAAGTACCTCACTTTTCTATCTTCCTCAGTGATGGGGCCAAGTTTGTTGATTGGTTTGCTTCCAGCGTTTCAGATAGGTAGCTAAAACTTGCAAAATATTTTGTCTAAATCATGATTCTGGCATAAAATAAAAAGACAAAAAAAGTACATGAAACAAAACCCTAGATGACCAACCATTTCACGTATCACATTCTGCTATGGTTGAGAGATTTAGCAAAGCAAAATACGGAACATTCACTTAAATCTGAATTTCAGATGAACAATGAGTAATTATTTTAGTGTAAGTATGTCCTATGCAATATTTAGGACATATTTATATTATAGTAATTATTCATTGTACATCTGAATTCAAATCTAACTAAGCATCCTACAGCTTATCTGGCAACCCTAGATCTTCCCATTTAAAAATGTTTAATTAAAATGTCACTTACCGGTAAGTTAAAATTAACTTACTACATATACTAAGTTCTTAACATGCAGGACTAAATTCACTCCAGCCTATTACAAAAAGAAAAAAGGCATTCAGTACTCAATACATGTTAGTTATAGTGATTTGTTTGCAAGGAACACAATAAAAGAGTAATTTGCGAAAGACAAACGAATTTTATTTATGTATTCATGAACTGTGTAACACAAGACAAATCAACCACAAAAACAATAGACTCCCTATTACGGAATGCAATTATTCCATCTTTGGTATGTAACCAATGTTCATTTAGCTATTTCTTTAGTGAATAATTATTTCACTAAATTTTATTCTTCTGGCAGATAGAAAGATAAAGCAGATTTAAAAGAAAGGAGAAAATAAAAGAGAACGAGTCATAACAAAAATGATTGCACTGGATTCTCCTGATTTTCAGGGACTGGGCCTATGAGTGAGTATTTCTCCAATCTCGAGTTTACTGTGATTCTTCAAAAATATAACAATGTATCAATACAATATCAATAATGTGGTACAGAAATAAAAGTGTGTTTATGCTACTTTGTATGTTTTTATTCTATTTCAGTACTTCATATATTCATAGAGCAAATAAGTTTTTATTTTCCTACAATATAACAGCCACTAAATCTTAGAGGTGACACAGGTGTTTACTGTTCTATGTTTGGAATTTTTCTGTGTTTGAAGATTTTTATAATAATAAGCTGGAGGAGAAGGAAAATATTAATAAAGAGAAAATTAACATATAAATAATTATACATGTTTATATTTTATTTTATTTTTATGTTTATTTTATTAAATTATATTTTGTAAAAATAATTACACAGAAATATACAATCTTAAAATAATTTTCAGAATAGTAAAATACAATGGGATTTAGAATATGTCATATTCTAGCCTTTTCATTCAAAATATTAAAATTATTTTCCTATTTATATCTGGTCATTGTCAACAAATACATTTATCAATTTCATTTTAACATCTCTTGCCTGTTTTTGAATAAATGACAGCAGCACTTGCTCTAGTCTTAATTATTAATATTTAAAATTATAAGTTTTAACTTATCGATGAACAACTCCTGCAATTTGTAAAAAAAAAAGCAGTTATTGTTTTCAACTTAAAGAAGTCACCTATGACAATCAAAATGTAGAAAGATTTTGTTTCATTAAAAAGTATCTAAGGATAAAGAATAAACCAACGAGTTGTGTCAAATAAATGTTTTCTTCAATAAATATACATCTGATAGCCAACCAGAAAAATGAAACATATATATATGTACATGGAAAGTAAAAATGTTCATAATATCTTAATTAAAAAAACAGCTTGTAAAAACATATACACTGTTTATGTTGCTCAATAATCATGCCACTGAAATCTTAGTACTATGGCATTAAACCTAAAGAAACCCTTGAATACTGACCCATGTTCACAGTACCATAGTATAGGAATTAATTTGTAAAATGATTGCTTAATCTTTAACCAAAAGCTTTTGGTCTTCTTCATCAAATGGACCTCAACTGTCCTCGTGGGATGTTTCCATTTCCCCACTTTCGTATCTGCTAAGGTTGGTAGAGGGACAGCAGCTAATTCTACATATGGCCAAAGAAGGGTTAAAATATGGTGACTATCAGGTAACAAACAAAACTTTTTAGGCCTAATGAAATCAGGTTTATTATCAGTCACTTCCACTTAATTTTTTCTCTGTTTCAAATATAAGCTTTATTTACTGTCTTATTTTCATGTCTTTGCTGATAAATGTTCCATGCCCTCACTCGAATTTCTTCTACCTGTTGACCTCCATCACCTGTTGAACATCTGTTGATGTCTGTCACCTCTCTGAATACACGCTATGGCCCCTATTCTGTGCCCACTCTCCCACACTGCTTTGTCCACCTCCCATTGTATATTCCTTTTCTTCTCCCAACTTCTAAAGTTAACTTTAATTTGTTAAATGTCAACATAATCAGTCAAAGTGAGGGGGGAAGTCAGTCAACTTAGGAGTTTTAATTCTACTATGTTGAACATCTGATTCATTTGATTTAGTTTTGAAAGGTTAGACAATATATACATAAATATTACAGTTTAAAGATATACTTTGAGATAATTTTTTTCAATTCACTAAAATCAGAAACATAGCTTTACATTTTTTTGCTTGTATTTACACTTGTTTGAGTTCTTTGTTGTCTAAAAGAAATCTCTATCCTCCATTTGGTTATTTCCTTCCCTTCTAAAGGAAGATCTTTACATACACATTTAATTTAATAGTAATTCTTTAACAAATAGTTAAAGAATATCTAATGCGGCCCACAAATATATATAGCATAGGTTCAATGTAAAAAAATTGGAAAAATATGAAGGAGCAAAATAATGAAAATTACAAATCTTGTAATCTTATCTTCCAGAAATAAATATGTTAACACACACACACACACGCATCCCACAGAGCACATATTTAGAAGAAAAATACTACACAGGACTGCTTCTTTCTCCTTTTATCTCAAACTGAGAAAGAAAACTGTCTACTTCCAGCTCTACTCCATTTGGCTGAGAACAATGATCAAGAATGGGAGAGTAGCAAGGTGGAGGAGCCTGAATCTGATTAATCACATGGCGCAGTGGCATCCTACTACTGACTCAGACCTCCCGATCTGAGAATGTTACATTGGAGAGAAATAAACTTCCATCTTCTTTAAGATATATTAATAGTTATTTTAGTAGTCTCTTTGTTAGGGCAGTAATTCTATCTAATACATTACCCAAATGGTCAAAACCGATGGTAAGTATTCTAAGAATTCAGAGAAGAGAGAATGCTGTATTTGGTAGCAGTCATATTATAGACTTCAGAGAAATGGTAACTCAAACAAGGTAAAAGTAATACAAGTTTCGAGTTCAAGATGGCAGCTAAGCTCAGGCATTTGCTTCCTCTTCTTCAAAAAGCTACATTAAAGTGGTGGTAAAGGAACCAAAAAAAAAAAAAAAAAAAAAAAAATCACTGCAAATGAGCAAATGAGAGATTTTAATTTCCAGATGACAAAACGCAAATAGAAATGTGTGGTCAGGAGATGAGACAGAAAGAGCCACAGTCCAGGAGATAAGCCAGAGAGCCACAGGAGAGATGGTAGCCAGCCTTCTTGGCAGGGATCCCAAGGATTCTGTGCTCCACATCATGGTTTCCTAACTTCAGCATTTGGAGCCAGATAATCCTTTGCGGTAAGAGACAGTCCTGTGCATTGTAGGAAGCCAATAGCACTGCTTATCCCTTCAATCCTCATGATAAAAAAGTGTCCAGGCCGGGTGCAGTGGCTCACGCCTGTAATCTAAGCACTCTGGGAGGCTGAGGCAGGTCAGGAGTTCAAGACCAGCCTGACCAATATTGTGAAACCCCATCTCTACTAAAAATACAAAAATTGGCCGGGCGTGGTGGCACACGCATGTAGTCCCAGCTACTCAGGAGGCTGAGGCAGCAGAATTGCTTGAGTCCAGGAGGTGGAGGTTATAGTGAGTCAACATCATGCCACTGCACTCCAGCCTGGGCAACAGAGCAAGACTCTGTCTCAAAAAAAAAAAAAAAGTGTCCAAACATTGCCAAATACCTCTGGAGGGCTAAGTTGCCCTAGGTTGAGAACCATTGCTCTACATTAGTCTTTCTACAAATATTTATTGAACACTGACTGTGTGCCAGGCACTATTCTAGGTACTGGAGATGTAAAAGCAGATAAAATCATCAAAAATCTTTGTCTTTATAATACTTGCTTTCTACTGGAAACTTGATAGGCAACAAACCAGCTAAATGAGCAAAGGATATAGTTTGTCAAGTGTTGATAAGTGCTATGGAGAAAATGGAGAAAAAGACAGAAGGCACTGAAGGGGAGAAGAAAAAGAGATTTAGAAAATATGAGAATCTAGAGCAGCTGTGCCAGCTGCCTTGCAAATCCCTTTCCTGGCCTCAAGTGCACCAAACATCAGTGTCTGGATTTTGCCTTTTGGAGAAACACTGGAGAGATATTTACTAAATTGTGTGAATGACTCCAAGGAAGAAATGCAGACGCCGGTAGTGGACCTCAGATCATTCTGAAGCCTTACGTTGATGATAAGATGGCCAATGGGCAGTCCCTGAGGATTCGCAGGGTAGTGCTGGGTAGTTATGACATAGGGAGAAAAATGGCTGCAACATATCAGGAATCTGGGGAGAGGTCTGACTTTGGGTGGCAGCAGGAGAAACAGAATTACCTGAATCCACTGGTTATTAAATAGTTAATGTATAAACCTCTCATGTTATTAACTCATTTTCTCCATCAAACATTCAACAAGGATGCTTTATAAAGCCATGTGAAAAGAAATGTCCTTTCAGATAATTTCTTATTTCAGAAGATTACATTATATTGCTGAGTAGAACAGATAGTTGAATACTATTAACGAAGCTTTAGTAATATTATTGTAGGAAAAAATGAGTAAGGAGCCTTTTGCTTGAATAAAACCTTTATTCAAAATTCACACTTAAGGCACATGGAAACCAAAACAGTAGAAATATTTACTAATATCTGGTGGGTTCATTTCATTTTCTCTGGGGAACACATGCCATCACTGGTACAGTCCTTAACAGCTTGATGCTATGAGCTCAGGCAAGGGGAGGGAAAGCTGAGATAGTGAGCTTACTTCCCCTTACTTAAAGGTTTTATTTTACATAATATTTTGGCATTCACCCACCACAACTGTTACCAAAATAAGATGGTCATATCTTTCTCATTTCCAATACATAGTGAGATACTTGCTAGCAAAATTTTGAAACAAACAAAACGTAAATGAATTGTGCCTATGAAATATTGATTATCTGGGGACTGTCCATCTTTCCTTGACTAAACAGTCATTACCTTCTATTTGCTATCTAGGAAGGTCACTTTTAGGAAAGAAGGGCATTTTCTTTTAATGCCCAGATCAACCAAGCCATCCTTGCCAAAAAAAGAAGTGTCAACTACCACAGGCTGAGCCCCCACACACCCAATATGGTTTTACTCATTTCTAACTATGTGTTGCTGGCTAAATCAAGTTAGTAGATCCAATTTCTGCATCCTCATATATAATAGGCTGAAAACAGTCAACCCACCTTTTCTCAGTAAAAAGTCAGATCAGAATCATTGCTGTTCTATAAACATATCCTGTCTACTCATTCTTGCTACTTGGTTCATACCAGGATTCAGTCTTCTTTTTCTCTCTTCTCCAATGTTAATGACTTCCCTTCTACTCTCACCTATTCACATCTTTGTGTCAATTTCCCCCACTTTTTCCATAAAGCCTTGACTCATCAGTTTAGCCCCAAATATTCTCATCTTTCTTCAACTCTCTAGAAGATTTATGTTATAGCAGAACTATTTTTGATGATGCCTAATTATATATCATTCCATCATTGTCATCTAATTGTTTCAAAAGATCAGATATTTGGGGTCCAGCTAGCTTATTGTATCTAACTTATAGCCGGGGAATGAGGGATACAATTTGTTTGGTGTCTACCACAGCAGTCCTTGCCTTTGTGGAGCTTATAGTAATGCCATACATTCTTCCTTTTCTGAAATAAAGAAAATCTATTTTCCCTTTTGAAAACCTAAAGAAAACACCTTTTATTAGTCCATTGTTTTACTTCTAACCATCAGTATTAATTTGTCCCAAGAATATTCGGCTTTTTAGATTGGATGTGATGCTTACCCACGGCAACCAGCAGATGTCGAAGAGGGACCTCTGAAGAATCCTGAATACCCTATAAGGAGTATCCAGCTGTCTGGATCACTGTGTGAGCAAAGGATATTTAAGTTTACATAAAAAGAGGTTAAATAGTCATAACACCAAAAAGGATGATAAAAGGATAATTAGCCTACCCACAACACCTTTTAATGTGACCTCAGAATCACATACAGTTTCACTACTAACTGTGAATGTTTTCACACAAAGTTTCACGAGTTACTGTGGATGTTAACAAAAACTCTTCAATGCTGGACGCATGAGAAAGTCCTAGTTGCGTTGCCCTTATTCATGTTGATAGCTCTGCATTCAATTGCTTTGGGTTTATTACTGTGAAAGGAACAGGGACCGTGTGGTTCTGAATCTCACCACCATGGCACGTTACAAGCTAACACATGATGGAAATTACTTTTTTTCAGCTGTGCCATTTTTCTTATTGGGAATGATGTTTTGCCCACACTGGACACTGTTGTTAAGGAAGATTATCCTACCCAGGGCTTAACTTTATCCAAGAGTTGTGGCTGCCCACACTGCCAGGAACTCTGTAGGGCACCAAAGAAAAAATGGCAAGCACATGATCCCTTTCCTTGGGGCTCGTAGTGGGATTCTAGTGGAGAGTAAGCATTCACTTCCCAACAAATATAACATTGTAATGGCAATAAATAGTGTGAAGTAGAAGTGCAAGAGGTAACAAGAGTTCCTTTCTTCCTTGGTGACCAAACACCATCTCCAAACACATCTTTATGAGCCAACAGTAAGGCACCTGAAAATGGCCGAATGCTGAGATATTTTTGGACTAATGGAGAGACCTAAGCAAAGCAAACAAGCTTAAGCCACCGGGGCAATTGCAGTAACTGTTGGCCAGTACCAAGAAGAGCCAATATCAGAAAGAACACTTAGTCGTAAGATAGCCTGGGCTGCCAAAGCCTAAGAATCTAGAGTTGGACTTGGACTGTTCAGTAGAACCTCAGTGACAATAGAAACGTTCTACTTTGCTCTGTCCAATATGGTAGCCACCAGCCACATGTGGCTTTTGAGTCCTTGAAATGTGGTTGGTGAAAGTAGGTAATTGAACTTTTAATTTTATTTAGCTTTAATTAAAATAGCTACATGTAGCTAGCACTCAAGGAACTGTATAGTGCAGAGAGATAAGAGTGTACAGGGCTATACGTAGGCACTACACAGAAAATATGTCCCTCTATTATACAATTCCCCAGTCCTGGGATTTCCCATAGGTGATAGCTCCTTTTCCTCCTAACAGGAAGATCAAGAAACTGAAGCCTTTTGTAGGTGACTCATCATTCACCCAGAACAGAAATTACACAGAAATGACAGCCCATTATCTATATCTGGCCCATGGATGTGTTTGGGTTAGTCTGTACTGTTTATAAACATTTTAAAATTAATTCTCAACATTTCTAACAAAAATATTTTAATCTCAATGCTTGACTTCTGCAGAAAAATTAAACTATAAGGTGATCCTGGCTAATCCTTCATGGCAACAAGTGTCTGCAGCTGCGTCCAAGGGACACTAGCAATTTAGTGGAGTCTTTGCCCAGCCTGCTTCACTCATTCACGCGGCCTGCCTTGGCCCCTGAAAGGGCTGGAGTTTGAGACCCCCTCACAAATCTACCCCAAGCAGAAGCGTCAAATCTGAGAGGATGGCACCACTTGTCACTTTGCCTTGGTGGCCCTCACTTTTAGTACTCAACAGAGAGAGCAAGGACCTCAGTGTAAACACTTTCTATTCAAGGTAGAATCTCCTCAGTGTTCTTCAAAAGCAAACATGAGTGTGCACACAGACAAAGGATTTCCAAGTTACTGCATCAGGATGAGTGTGAGCCCAGGCGAGGTATACAGAAGTGACATTTACTACCTTGAGCATGGAACTTAGCTGTACCGCAGTTCCTAAATCTGGAAATTAAAGACAAGATAACACCTAGATCATGAGGCTGGTGTGACATGAAGGATCTGGAGTAGGGCCTGGCACATCACAAGATAGAGAATATGATAGCTACACAAGCTCAGAACATGATAGCTACTATTATTCTAGACTTTCGATTGTCCATCGATCATGGAAACCGCCTCTCTACAGAGAAAGAATGAAGACAGACATTTCCCACAGTATGAAACAGAGACACGGGCAGGTTTTCATTCCCCTGTCTGTTCTATACCACAGCAGAAATCTGAGTGTGCCTGTATATGTTAAATGACCAGTCCCGGGAAAACAGTTATTAGTGACTCATCAAAATCTCTCCATTTCACTAAGGACGGCAACACAGCCTGAGATGGGTTTTGGAGCAACACAGACACACATACCATGTGTGTGCAGCTTCTTTTCCTACTGGTGCACAGAAAATCCAGTGAGAGAATAACTCTCCCTGCACAAAGGAAGGCATCAGTCAGATCTTCCCCAAATCAGTCCTTTGTCTGACCCAGACTAGGCCCTTTCAATAGCATTCTTTAGCCACTGACCTTGACTACAAATTCAGATTACAGCATAAAATCTCTAAAACTGCAATGGCTCTAAAAATTCAGCTTGTCTTCACAGATTTACATTTTGAAAAGTACATTGTGTTTGAACTCAACCCAAATTATCTGCCACAACTCATGTGATGAAACACACAGCAACGTCCTTCCCTCAGCAAAAAATCTTTCTTTTCTCTGAATAAATTTAGCCTTTAAATCATATGGAGTCAGGCAATTCTTGTAGAATCTCTTTAAAGGGTGCTTAAGGCTGAGCCAGAGACTGCCATAGATGGCTGGTTTTGTGGCCCCTCTCACCCAAATGAGCCAGTTTCTGGGTGGTAAGAACACCAGCCCCTCTAGCTGCCCACTTATGCATTTCCCCAATTTAAATGGTAATTGTCCAAATGGTTGGATTTTTATCATCAATAATTTTGCTTTTGCTGGAGTTGTAACGAGATAGATGGACTACCCAAGAGGTGGCAAGAGGTTGAATTCATGTCATATTATCATTTTCACTTTTAGAAAGTTTCATAAAACTCTCCGTCCCCTAGATCCAAAAGGCAGTTTATGTATATCTACCAGAAACCCTTGCCATGCCCACTGCTGTCTCCAGCCAGCCAGCAGTTAGCACCAGATACCAGCTAAAGGCTATCCAAGTCTAGGACAATGTTCAGTTCTGATTTATTTTTCCAATACCACTAATTTTCTGATACAAGTTGCCTATATACTTATGGTGCTGGGCTGGCAGTCAAATTAAACAAGGCAAGAGAAGACCATTCCTAATTTCACAAAGTTTATAATTTGTCCTCAGGAAAAAATACAATCCTACTTTAAAGGGCTACTCTCAACACAGTAATACACATTTTTCACTGAAATTCTTCAAACGTTCATAATATCTATTGTATGTATATACACATACATATATCTTTGCTAATGAGAACATCATTGCAACTAATAACTATAGCAGCGGTTTAATAGTGATTCGGTGTGATTTAGTATCAGCTAAGATTTGTAGAGCACTACACAAGTACATTTCTCTATTTTTCCCTATATACTTTTCAAAAGATACCTATGAGGCAGACAGGACAAATAGTAGAAAAGCATTTTATTTTGAGCCTCCATATGATCCAGGCATGGTAATAGGGCTACCTCTTTTACAGCACTAGGACTAGAGAGAGGTGAAGGAGGCTCGTGGGGTGCAGAATGTAAGGGCTATGCAGGGACAGAGTTTGCGGCTGAGACCTGCCTCCTTAAACTGTGCATCCCAAGCACCTTGATTATCTCACCCTAGTCCTGACCCTGCATATGAATATTATCACCAGCCTTGTGAGTTATACATTATCTTCCCCATTTCAAAGATGGGCAAGCTAATACTTAGAGATCTTCAGCAACTGAAGTCCAAAGACTTCCAGTTAATACACCTGCTGACCCCATTCTGGTGTTATTTCTACCAGTGACGGGCCTGTGGCCTGAAGACAGCGCCAATTAAAGCACATTTATAAGCTGCATATGAACTGACTTGGCTCCTTCAAATTTCACTAAAATCTACTATAAATAGTATGCCAAAGAAAATCCCCAATTATTCTTTGTTATCACTATTTGCAAATTGAAAATGGTGTTTATTTTGAATTGTGTTAGCTTCTTTAAAATACTGCAATAGCATATTCCAATTATAAATAGAGTTGGGTTTTTACCATCAATAATCTCACTTTTTCTGAGATGAAATGAGGTGAATGGACAACCCGAGAGGTGGCAGAAAGTGAATGTGTGTCATACTGTTATTTTCATTTTTACACAGTTTCATAAAACTCTGTCTCTCAGATCCAAAGGCAGTTTATGAATATCCACCAGAAACTCTTACCATGTCGTTACTTTAGTATTCTCCAAAATAAAATACTCAAGTTAATACTTATCCAGCTTCGAAGTCACTAAAAACACAAAAGCTGCAAGCTTAAAACAACTTCATTGTAAAGGGCTGTATGTTTTATTTCTTCCCAGTAGCTTTAAATCTACTCACAGCAGTCCCAGACAGAATTTATGGGAATACAATAATACGCCAATTAACCAGAGTCAACCAGTTCCTAATTCTACATCTCTAGAATGTCTTTATTATTAATGGAAATCCCTGCCATGCTCAGTGAGAAACGAGAAGGCAAACCGAAAAGAAAACCAACCCACACTTAATTATAATTATAATTGCTCTCGTAGATGCACGATTCCTCACCTCAAGCTTCAAGTTCATGGATCAAACCCAGCCCAGTTGTCTGCTGGGGGAAGTTGATGATACAATTAGGGCAAGTCACCCAGGAGAAAACCCACAGGCCTATCCACAAAGCACACAGCCAGGAAACATGTCTAATTATATATTTGTTCTTGCTGTCCCTTCCCTGTGGTTTAAACACCCACTTGCCATTAGATGTATCTGATGACAAACAGAATGAAAGGCTGACTGAAGTTGAGGGCTGCAGCTCCACCATGAACTCTCGTGAGATCTATGTGCAGCCCATGGCAAGTTTTCAAACTCCTTATCAAGAAGTAGTGGGAAGATGAATGTGTGGATGTTGTTAAGGCACAGGCCCGGGATTCTGTCAGAGAAACTGAAGTGAAGGAACTTGATTAGAGAATATCTAACCCCCATCTGCTGTTTCACACTCGTGTGTAGTCTCTTCAGTATGCAGCATATCAGGGCCTGTCTGACTCTCAGTAGTGCCACAGAGAGACCTGGCATACCCTACAGCCAATAGAACCTTGCAGTTCCTCTGTTCACTCCACCCTCAGCTTTACACAAGACTAATTGTCATGGCAGTTGGGGGTCTTTGTTACTAGAGGGTATCTTGAAGCTCTAGGCTCCTCTTAAGCTTTAAACATAGGGGGGTGACAACTGTGTTAATGTGCCCTGGTTTTCAATGTCATGCTGGCATCGCTATAGTCATCAACCCCAGGGTGAAAGGGATGGATGGCCTGCTCTCACAGGTATCACTGCATTCGTTTTGGTTCACTGGCGTTTTGACTCGCTCTAGAAAGTGCGGTTCCCCCACGTTGGGGAAGTTCTCCAGGCCATACGCACTCCCTGTGGGTATTTTCCCTAATCTAGACACTTCAAAAAATTACAAGACAGGTTATTCTTCTGACATCCATGTGGAACTTTATTCAGTCCTTTCCCAGTGTGGGTTTAAAACATAAAGGCTTCATGATACCACCAAAAGGTAATCTACATTCACTGAAAAAAAAAAAAAACATAGATTACTTCTATCCAAAAAGTCATTTAAAGAAGCATTTACCTATTTTCATCACTAATCATTTTTCTATGATAAGCTTTCATTTTTCTGTTATAAGCTTTTCCCAGTCCTCATTTTATTTGTTGGAATTGATTACAATGTTTATTTTATTCTCTCCACTTCCCCTAACTCCAACAGAAGAGATTCCTCTGTATTGCATGGAGTTCTAGGCTTCTCATCTTTGCCACAAAAGCCTTTGCAGGTCAGCCCTTGACAATCAGCTATAGAGGTTCAGATTATGGGACTGTTGGGGAGAGCGATCTTCTTGCTCTGCATTCCCACATTCATTAATCCCTGACTCCAAGAATGGCTTTCTCCAACCTAGCACAAACCAGAGAGTGGACACAGCGAGATAAGGCTTCTCTAGGTACCAGATTCTTAACTTATTCTTGCAGTCTATCTTAACTGCTGTCCAAACTGAGGTCACTTCGCGCTTTACTCATTTTAGGAGTAAGATTCCATCTCTTTTATTTCCTAACTGTAGCCAGCAGTTAATTTAAATACAAGTCTTATTTATCTTACAGATTCTCCTTAAATTGCCTCAGTTGTATTTCTTAGCAAACTGTAATTCTTATCAACTGGTTTCATGTAAAATTTTATTTAAAATTGTTTTATGGAAATTCTCACACTTATTAAAAAATGGCAGTATATTTCAAACAAGATTATCTGCCTCAGTTTCCTCATTTATAAGAAAAACAGAGATAACAGCCTGGTGCGGTGGCTCACGCCTGTAATCCCAGTACTTTGGGAGGCCACGAAGGGCAGATCACTAGGTCAGGAGATCGAGACCATCCTGGCTAACACGGCCAAACACTGTCTCTACTAAAAAATCCAAGAAAGAAAGAAAGAAAAAAAAATTTAGCTGGGTGTAGTGGCGGGCACCTGAGTCCCAGCTACTTGGGAGGCTGAGGCAGGAGAATGGCATGAACCTGGGAAGCAGAGCGTGCAGTGAGCGGAGATCACACCACTGCAGTCCAGCCTGGGTGACAGAGCAAGACATCGTCTCAAAAAAAAAAAAAAGGAAAAGAAAAGAAAAACAGAGCTAACAGTTCCTACTTCATAGTGTCCTGGTGAGAATTCACACTTAGCACAATGTCCAGCACATAGACAATAGTAAATGTTAACTCTTACTGAACACAAACACTTAGCCAAACACTGATCTTAGGATAGTTTCTCAATAAATCATAGTTTTTATAGTTTCTTAATTAGCCACAGACTGGAAAAGAATGAAAGTGAGACTTTTTTTTTCTATTGTTTGCAGAGACGGGGTCTCACAATGTTACCCAGGCTATTCTTGAACTGTTGGCCTCAAGCAATCCTTCTGCCTCAGCCTCCCAGTGTTGGGATTACAGGTGTGAGCCACCGCACGTGGCTGAAAGCCTTTCTGATAGGATGTTATTAGGATACTTGGGAATGTCTTTCTTCCTCCCTCTTTCTTCCCATCTTCCCACCTGTTCTTTCTCTTCTTCCCTCTTCTTCACTTTGCTTTTAAATCAAATATGCTGGTGGTTGAAGGGAAAGCAAAAAGAGATGGAGGCCCATAAAATTTAGGTCCAAAAAGAAGCACTCACTGGAAAATAATCTGGTCTCTGCTTAAAAGTATACAATTGCCAACACTGAGCCAAAAGAAATTTATGGTATTTTCCCAGTGGTTGGTATTTAATTAGCAATCTGCTATTGTCAATTGGCTCTGCTGCTACAAAATAAATCATTCACAAGCTATTTTGAAGACTTGTCCTGTTGCCACCACCATTTCATCAATCTTCTCATCAGCTTTGTCATTACAGATCTCAGTGATTTCTCACCTTTTCAGGAACTCTGCATGAATCTGACCTCCAGAAGTATTTGACCGCTATCATCTCAGCTATTAAATGTCAGATTCAGACATCTCAAACTGTGTGTCAAGACACTACATTCTGGCAACAATGAACCCATTACCTTTTTTCTCCCTCATAAGGCAGGCTCTCTGGGCACCCAAAATTGTATGCTGCAAGTTCTCTCAGGAGTCTAGTTTTATTGAGGATGCCTTTGAAAAGAATGTCTGTTGCCAGCTCTATTCATTTCCAGACTTTTGATGGTCTGTGCCTGCACATTATGCAAATCATGTCTGCTCATCTTTACTAGGTGAAAGAGGCAGCAGGGTTGGGCAATAAGAAATGGCTCGGCAACCTGCTCCATTAGCATTTTCCAGGTTTATCTGTTAAGACTATGAGTTCTTCAAACTATATTCTCTACTCTTATCAAAAAGAGTCATATGAGCCTGTTTTATTTCTGCTGAGGGGCCAGGAAAGAGCAGGAGGGCCAAGGGACCCTGCGTACAAGGGGCCCATTGCTGTCAGACTTTTCAGTAAATGCTCCTGGGTTCAGGCTTCTTGTCACCTCTGCATCTTTGTCGCCGATTGCTGTCTGGCATACCCCTTTCTCTACTCCTCCTCCCATTCACTCATTTATTACTTTTTGTTCAGTGAACATTTATTAAGCCCCTACTACCTTCCAGGCATTGTTCAATGTTCTGGAAATATGCAAGAGAACAAGTCATTTGAAGTCCTTGCTCTCATATAGGTACCACTCTAGTAAGACGATAGTCGATAAACCAACACATATACACTATTCCAGTAGCGATGAATGGTACACAAAAATCAAATGGGGAAGTGAGGGACAGTGAAAGGAAGGCAGGTCTACTTTGTGTGGAGGTTCAGGAAAAGGTCTTTGCGAAGAGGTGCTATGAGATAAGACCTGAATCAAAGAAGCCAGTTGAATAGAGAGCTTTAGGAAGAGCCTTCTAAGTAGGGGCACCTGCAAATGTGGTGGTGGCCTAGAGCATGAGGGTGACGGGTGGAGTCAGAGGCCAAGGAGGCTGGAGGGTAAGAGCAAGAGAGAAATGGTATGTGGTGGCCACAGGGACTTTTTGGTAACATGGACCTCTTCAGTAGTTGACCAGAACCTATGGATCCTTCCTAGAATATGGTTTTAAATAAATAAAATACAAAAGATTACAAAAGAAACTTTTTTTTGAGACAACATTGACAAAGAAACGATGTGTTGTGTGGTTAGGATGCATACTACTTATGAACACATTAAAACAAGATCTTATGGTGGGTCTACCATAATCTGAAGTCAAGATGAGCATAATTAGTGTTTTGAGATCTCTGCAACAACTGTTATGTGACAGGAAATATCTGTGATTTCTGCTGATGACAAAGTCACAAAAACTGCTGATACCACTGTGATTTGCAGCTATAGTCATGATGGGAGGAGGTACTAAATTTTAACTAGAGGTTAGTGAAAATAACTGTAAACTTTGTCCCAAATTTACAAACTCTCTGAGACCTCTTGAGTCTGTGGACCGAGGATCAGGTGTTCTTGGTCTTGTGGTAGGACAGGCATTTGGATTTCACTCCCAAAGGAAAGACCCAGGAAAAACATTCAGGCTGCCCTCTACCTTCTGTTCAAACCAGAATGCACCCAGAGTCTTCCTTGACTCTGTCCTCTGCCCAGCACCTGCACTGCCCTGGGCACCCTTTATCCTAGCACTTTCCACATTATCCTGTGATCACTACCTGTTTGTGTTTTCTCCATCAGACTGTAAGCTTTCTTAGGACAGGAATTGCATATCAACTGCTTTTGTATAAACAGTGTACAATGCCTGGGACGTGCCAGCTACTCAGTGAGTATTTGCTAAATAAATAAATAAATAAATAAATAAGTAAAGACTGAGAGGCTTTTAAAAGAATTACACATGAAATCTAAGCTGCCAACATTTTTTTGAAGGGCATATTTTCCTTTCAGAAACAAGTTACATGTGGAAATACATGAGAATTAAAAAATAGTATCATCAGAACTGGAAATGAAAACATTGACATCTTTGACAATGTTGATAATGTTGAGTGGATTAAAAAAAGAGAGAAAGATTAAAAGTAGATTAACTGAAAAAAAAGGATAATGCAGTTACCTAAAGACCGAGGTTGTCTGGTGTTTCAAATCACATAAGCCTTTGCAGCAAAACAGAAAGCAAAGCAGGCAAACGGGGTGTAAGCAGTGTCCCCATCAGCTATAGATCAACAGATCACAAGCTTAGGCTTGGGGGTGAGTTTCCTGAAGTCTTGACTTTCTCCAATTTGTCCTTAGGATAAGTTTCTCATTTTAGACAGCAGTCTAAAGCTGCCTAACTCCAGCACACTGCCATCTGTCCAAGATGAAGGAAAGAGCAGGGTAGAATTTTCTCCAAGCCTGGGCCACGTCCAGAGTGTGGCTGGATCTCTGCACACTAGGGCTGGTTTTCAGCCCCTTTCCTCATTTGAGGATAGGAACAGAGTTCAAGGCTTGAATCTTAATCTGTATGAGACAGATGCACTGGCTTTATACATGCTCAGCTTCATCATTTAAGAAACAATGTAAAATGTTCGTTCATTCAACGCATTTTGTCAAAGCTTTTATGTGCCAGTCTCCTTGGATTAAAAAAAAAAACAAAAACAATGCATGGGTGAATTTACACAATCACAGTCCCTGAGTCAGTGGGAAAGCTAACAGGTAAAAAATCTACAACCACAGTAAAAGACAGTGATATTTAGAAGGGAAGTTTTCCTAAGGCTGAGGAAAAATTCAGCAAAGATGCAATATTTGAGCAGAGATAACAGGAGTAAGTAGTGATTTTAATCTGTAAGCTCAAGAACCATGTATTTGCAACAAAGGCACCACTGATCACTGAGAAATTAGTCACTATTAGGGTCTACCAACTCTCAGGGAGATTTTGAAATTTCTGGGGCTTGTTAATCATTTGATCATGTTTGACTAATGAACTAATGCAAATATCCATGGCTTAGAAATGCTGATACCACAAATGACTATTCAGCTCTAGTTCTAACCCCATGAAGCCTTAGGAGCTTATAAGAGCAGCGGGATGGATAATAAAAGGTCCTATTTGTGAATTACTTCATTCAACTTGCGATGAGTATGGTTCTGGCATTGTGCTAAAGGCAAGACAATAAAAGTTGACCAAACCATGGACCTGCCATCTTGGTTTCACAAATAAGTTACCAAGCAACTCTTTCTAAGTCGTATGAGCTGCAGCATGGAGGGTGCCATGGGATATTGCTAGAAGAAATCTGAATTCAACTGTAATGAGATTTGTAAGCATTGAAAGGAGATCTCTGATATGGTTGTTTACTTTTATCATTAAGGGCAAATACAATGCTTTTGATGATTGTAGTTAGGAACTTGGAATTCTCAATTAAAAACTCAACTGCCATTTATTTGCTATATGATCTTTAAAGTCTAAGTTCTCTCATCTCATCAAAAAAGGGGACTAATTATGACTATAACATAGGATCTTTGTGATAATTAAATTAATTCAAATAACATACTTAGACAAAGAAAGCATTCAACACTTCAACACCTGTGACTATTTTTCATTTACATACAGTCATGTATCACTTAATGATGGAATACTTTCTGAGAAATGTGGCATTAGGCAATTTCATTATTTTTTGAACATCACAGAGTGTACTTACACAAACCTGGTGCTTCAGAATACTACACACCTATGTTATACGACGTAGACTATTGCTCCTAAGTTACAAGCATGTTACTTTTCTGAATATTGTAAGTAGTTGTAACATGATGATAAGTATTTGTGTGTCTAAACATATCTGAACATGGAAAAGATACAGTAAAAGTACAGTAGAAAAGATTAAAAAATGGTACACCTACACAGGACATCCACCATGAATGGAGCTTGCAGGACTGGGAGTTGCTCTGGGAAAGCCAGTGGGTGAGTGGTGAGTACATGGGAGGCCTGGGACATTACTGTACACGGTTGTAGACTTTATGCACACAGTACACGTAGGCAATCCTACATTTATTTGAAAATTTTGTTTCTTTACTATAAATTAACTTTAACTTACTGTGTTTTTTTATTTTTTAAACTTTTGACTCTTGTAATAACACAGTTTAAAATAGAAACACATTTTATAGCTGCACAAAAATATTTTCTTTCTTTATATCCTTATTCTGTAAGTTTTTTCTATTTTAACATTTTAAATTTGTTTATTGACTTTTAAAACTTTTTTTTTTTTTTCCAAAAGTAAGACACAAACACTCATTAGCCTAGGCCCACATCAGTTCAGAATCATCAGAATATCACTAGGTGATAAGAATGTTTCTACTTCATTATAATCTTATGAGACCACCATTTTATATGTGTTCTGTTGTGACAAAAAATGTCATTATGTGGCATATGACTGTATTTTTACTTAGTGAAAGACCAAGCTCAAGTTGATTTGCTTTTGAAATCCAGTTACCCTGGGCTGTTACTGGTAGGTCAAAAAGTTTACTTTTATTTGTAACGAAGCAAGATGTCACATTATTTTAAATCCTCAAAATGAAGTCTCTTGAATCCAGTATGGAAATATATGAAAAACAGTATGACGTAGGCTTTGAGTATATCAATCTTTCCCTTGTCACTGTCTCACACACATGTGCATGTGCACACATGCAAACACACACACACACAGCCTCTGGTACATATATTGAAGATATTTCATGTTTCACTTAGCCAACAGCTTTTAAGAATTTCACAGGTAAAGTAATAATGCATGTGTGGAAGGAGGCTCGGGGGCAATTTAAATCCCATTCCTGCTGCAACAATTTCATGGAATTCCTTTAATTACACATTTAACAAGTCTAATAATACATTTCAGAGAATACATTTATCACCACCTCTAAAGAAAACCATTACTCGCTGTACTTAGAAAACAGAGGATTTATTTTCTTTTCCTTTGCCTCCTGAACAGAACGTGACTATTTGGGGGTTCATTTGCTGCTGGCAAATGGCCATTTCCTGCCTCTAGACAAAAACACTTAAAAGAACTTATAAAAAACAGTTGAAATCCTCTGTAGACATCTAATAACTTATAAAGAAAAGAACGCTTGATGAGTTAGTGCAAATGAATCAGGGACATATGGATCCTATTTCCCTTGAGTTTAAATTTGTAGAGAGAAGAACTTAGAAAAATGAACTTTGTAGATGTCACTGAACCCAAGGGAAAAACATATGAGATAATTACTCAACTTAATACATTCCTAAGCTGCCCTGTGCTTAGCTGAAGCACACCCAGGTCATTTGTAGCTCCATTTGCACTGTCAAATGCACACCCCATCAGGCTCTAATTGTTTTCAGAGTAAAATTTTGAACAGCAGAAAATATTAAGGTAGGTAGTGTTCTCAGCAATGAATTTTAATATAGAGGTTCATTTCCTAATTCCTTAAAGAAATTTAATTGCACCAGTGGCGGGGGCTCCTAGAAGCACTGTGGGTGGCACATATCTCCACATCCAGGGTCTAATTCACATGAGGGTGGTGTAAACAGGCTCCAATAAAGGACAACGGGGTACCAACCAGAAAATCATCTCCTGCGGCCATGCTTAATGCCACCTTCATGTCCAGGGAGAATTAATTTGCTTCACATGACTGAGTACTTCATTCTCAAAAGCTGTTTCAGGAACCAATATAATTTTATAAGATCCATGAGATAGCCCTGTTGGCTTTATTTTCAAATCTGCCTAAGCTAAGTACTCAGAGAATAATTCAGTTGTATATGTTAATGATGTTTGCTAACTTATTAAATGCATCTCTTGCATGGAGGCATCAAAGGCAATATCCAGAGACAATGATTACTATCAACAGGATATTGGGAATATACTAAAATGCTTTCTAAAAGATGGCAAAAGGCCTCTACTATGTACAGTGTGCCACAAAAGCTGTCTAGCAACTCTCGTGGATATTTAATGTGAGTTGAGTTACATTATGTGTAAACTTCATCAAACTCACTTATTGGTCAACTCATGTCAAGTGCTTGTGAGTAGAAAGTAAGTTGTTGCCCCTCCAGGACTAGCTAGATAATACAGCCCCAACCCTAGGCTCCTAATCCCTTGTTAGAAGGCCAGTAGTAAACTAGTTGAGAGGAGAGATTTACTCTCACAGTTCTCACTTAACATAGCCTTTTCCTCACTGAAGCACTGAAAAGAACAAATGTAAGTTTTTACTACAGTATGTCCTAGCCATAAAAGATTGTTGAGAGCAACTGGTCTAATCTTTCTCAACCAGTAGCTGGAGAAATTTTCAAAATATAGGCCACTATCCTCTCAGATACTCTGATACAGTACATTTAGGGTATGCCCCAGTATCTGATTTAAGTATTTTTCCCAGGTGATTTTCACCTTATCTTACAGGTGAAGAATAGGTCCAGAATGATTGTCACATCTCCAAGAATCTTCCTGTCTCACTGACAAGCTGAGCAACCCCTTGGTCATTAGGGGAGTACTTCAGTAGGTAACAGGGCAAAAGAAGCAGCCCAAACTAGGGGAAATCTGCTGGTTAGAAACAGGCAACATTTATGTTGCAAAATATATACAGCTGAGTTATTCTTATGCAATGTTCAAACTCTAATCTCAGCACCTAAAGTGAAAATTTCACATGAGTAAAATTATTCTTCAAAATTCTTCAGAAAGGCCCTATGTTGTAAACTGCCACATCACATCTCAATAAGTCCAGGAAATCCAGTTTTGTCTCCAGCTTTAGGGGAGATTGCTGGGCCTTTTTTTAAAGATCCCATGAGCAAAAGGTGAAGTTTTGGGCTTATATTGAGAAGCAATGTCAGAGAAACAACAACAACTAAAAGTCTTTACGTACTAGCATCACATCAATGCAGAAAGAAGCTAAGGAACATGTGAGAATTCATATGTCTTCTAACTGGACCAATTAGAAGAAAAATGAATTCATGCATCTTATTTCGGTCAATGGTTTACTATGAAACTTAAATGACATCATTTAAATTTTTTTTTCTCCTTATATCTTCTTTTAAAGAGTGCACATGACAGAGGCTATATGTGTGCATAGCTCCTTCCTGCCACTGGCCATCACTTGCCCTGGTGCCCAGCAGCTCACATGCTCGGTGGCTGCAACCCTTGCTGTGGAATCGAGTCTAAGGCCAGCATTTCAGGATCCAACTGGGGCTTCACTTCCTTGCCTGAGGCCCTCAACCTGGAATCACAGATGTGAATCTGACCAGGTTTTAATAACTTCTATTCAACACAAGTTAATAGTAGGTCCCCCAATATTCTTCTATTCCCTGCGTCTTGCAAATGAATAGTCTCCTCACTAAAAGGTTGGGGCTTTCTGCCATGGACTTCGAAGGAGTTCATAAATAGAAATGTAGACAACATAATCTGATTGCAGGAGAGCACGTTAGCTAGCCCTTCTGTCACGGAGCTCACTGTTACAGCCTCCAATGGTGTACGGCCAGAGGCCCACACTCTTGGGATGTTTCTTCTAGTATGTTTTGTGTTGAGCCATGAAATTGGAGAAGCAAGTACTTTGCCAGACCTATTTAGTTTTCTTACCCTAGTGAGTAGCAATGGCATCATCAAAGGAGTCTAGTCTTTCCAGAGGGACCACCTCTTTGCCTAGATGTGATTAGAGAAACAATGAGATGGTTTCAGGTCTGGTCACAGCTTCTGTCTGAAACAGCACCCTGGCTGAAAACATCACCCATTAACAAGCAAATCATTTCATTCCACTAGAATGGGAAAGTGCCTTTTTTGTTTTTCCCTGAGTTGAGCTAGATGACAGCATCAAAACTGTTAATTTTCCCTTCAATCAGGGCAGCATAGTCCATCAAGGTAAAGGACAAGGAAAAGGTTTCTTTTTCCTTCCTACCTAGAAGGAATGGAGGTGCATGCTTCTAGCTCCAGAAAACAGTTGTTAGAATGTCCTTCAATAGGACCTCCCAGTGTTGTTTTTATCCCTGTGTCTGATGTAGATACAACCACATGCTCAGAGGTTTATTTTCTATTTATAAAAATGTCACATCATTTGGATAATCAGCACATTTAATTTCATAAGGAGCTTTAAAAGTTGGCTATTTTGAAACCACCATGTAATCGAGATCATTTACAGAAAATCAACATGGCGGCCTCTCCTCCTACACTAAATGGGTCAAGGTTGTTAACATCAACTCTAAAGATACACCCATATGGGAGTTGGTAATCATCTTAAAGGCATACAGACAGCACATGCAAATGTTGCTTGATCTTTGGTATGCCACCGGAGGAGCCTGGAGAATCATGGAGTGTAAGGCTTCCCACAGATTTGATTGCGCTATGAAGACATGGGCAAAGGCATGGGCAGGATGTATCAGTGGGCCTGCTCCAGAGGACAGACATCAATGGCACAGAATCTTGAAGCTAGAAGAGACAAGCCCACCCTCCCTATTTTACAGATGAAGAAATGGAGTCCAGAGAGGTGGAGTTAATTGTTTAAAGCTATGTAAGAATGTGGAAGAATCTGGTTAGAACACCAAACTTCCTCTTTGGAGTGAGGGTACACAGTGGTGGTTATAACTGCACCCTACCTCCTACCACCCTACTTCCAGGAGCCACAATTCCCATTCTTGCTGCATGGAAGAGGAGCTGAGCTTCTGTTACATAGTGGGCTCCTGAGTACATTCCTGCAGGCTTGGAACTTCTAAGCCAAACTTTGCAAAGGGATCCGTTCTTTTTCAAATATACCAATCCCAACCCTAGGAATATCCTGGCCAAGCCATCTGAGCAAACTGCATTCTCTCTCCTTTTTTAAATACCTGAACCCTGAAGTTTGATTTTAAAGAGTTTCTATTTCACCTGTCTCATGATATTTCTTAGTCTCTCCTCAGCACTGGCTTCTGTTAATGTGCGTTTCCTACCTCCAGGTTGCAGGAAAGAAGAAGGAAAATACAGCCATCAGAAAACTAATTAATTAGTTAATTACTGTCTTTTGATGTTTCTCCAGTATGAAGGGAATACTGAAAGACTGATTCTATAAAAAGCACTCTAACTAATTTTACTATTTAGGACAGTGACTCTCAAATATTTTTCCAGCCAACACATTTGAAGGATGTAAAATATTCTCATCATAAATAGTGGTTCAACATAGCAGAGGTTCTCTGAAAGGGGTAGAATAAACTATTTAAAGCATATACTTTTGAAAAAAAGTAACCCTTCAAATGATTCTCAACCTTCCCTTTTCTCTAGTTAAAATTATTTTGAGTTGTAAAACTTAAAACGGGTGGTCGTTGCATTTTGCTAAATATACTCCTTTTTGCTTCGGTTTTGGTTCCTCACTTGAACCCACAGAATGGTCTCTATGACTCTTGCCAACTGCCCCCAAATCTGGGACATCTTCAAATTATCTTCTTAAAGAAGAACCTTCCAAAATGGTAGGGACCATGGTAGCTGTGCTCCACATCCCTCAGCTTTACCACCATTTTTTATTCCTGACTCCAGGTGGCAAAGAAATCCCATGGGAAAACCCTAACCAACCTATTTGGGTTCTATTCTCATATATGGCTAAATCTGGGTAAGGTGCCCAACCCTAGACGGGTCACAGAAGCAAGGTTATAGTAGAACACGAAAGTGCCTTATTAGTTGACTTTTAAAATTCCCTTTAACTGTCATATCTGGGAAATTAAAGATTTTAAAATAACTACCTTGAAGAGAGTTTTGTGAAGACAGAATGTGTCTTTGAGCCATGCCTCTGCCGTGGGACACAACAGGAGTCAGATAAATATTGATTTCCCTTCCCTCTTTCTTCCCTCTTTAACTGCTTCATGTACCTATTCTACATGTGCTAGAACTCTTTCTAGAAGGTCTAGACCTAGTGACAGTATATATGAATTACCCTCCATGCCTATTTAAACAAAATCCCAACCCCCCAAACCACTCACCCCCCAACAGAGTATTTTTCTAGGTTCTTTCTACAATCCCATGCACTCCATTCTGTTTATCTAGACACAACGGGGCATAATGGACATAGTAGTATGTTCAGAAGGGCTGGCTGAGAAGGATGTATGTTGATTATATGCAAGTGCAGAAGATAGCAAGCCACCCTAATCTACATGTGACTGTAGGTGGGTGTCCGTAGAGTACCCCAAGGCCTTGATTGCCTGATATCCCTTACTGGGAGGAAACAAAACAAAACATTTGTTGGACTTTGATGAGCCCCCCACCAGAGTAAGAATGGGGGACAGGGCATTTGGGCAAGCTCAGCTCAATGCTTAAAAGTGTGTAATTAGAGCCCTCCCCATTGCTGGCTAACTGGTAATAGGCTCACTAACTGAAACAGCAAAATGCATATTTTTCCATGTACTGTGCTTCCTACTGACCACAATAGGGCTATGGAGCATGAAAGCAACCCTTGATGTTGTCTTGGGGCTTTAGCTTCTGGCTCCAAAACCTCATTGTGCCAATTGTGAGAGATGCTAAAGCAGGTTGAAGCTGGAAGTGTTGGTGGATCTGTCCACCTGGCAAACTCTTGTGTAGGGCAGTGTATGGTGACACTAAGCACTGGAATGCACCCATCAGAAGGGGAGAAGCTTCCTTGGGGCTTAGCTTTTATTCTAACAATGGAACAATAACTGCTTGTCACAAATCCCAACAATGACAGCCTCAGAGTGATAAGGGATTATCTGGGTGGAGGGAGAAAAGAAAGAAAGAAAAAGAAAAAAGAAAAGAAGAGAAAAGAAAGAAAAGAAAAGAGAAAAGGAAGGAAAAGAAAAAGAAAGAAAAGAAGAAAAGAAAAGAAAAAAATAAAAAGGAAGGAGGAAAGGAAGGAAGGAGAGAGAGAAAGACAGGAAGGAAGGAAGGAAGGAAAAAGAAAGAAAGAGAAAGGAAGGAAGGAAGGAAGGAAGGAAGGAAGGAAGGAAGGAAGGAAGGAAGGAAGGAAAGAAAGAAAGAAAGAAAGAAAGAAAGAAAGAAAGAAAGAAGGAAAGAAGGAAAGAAGGAAAGAAGGAAAGAAGGAAAGAAAGAAGGAAGGAAAGAAAGAAAGAAAGAAAAGAGAAGAGAAAAGAAAAGAAGGAAGGAAGAAAGGAAGAGAAAGGAAGGAAAAACGGAAGAGGGAATTGAGAGGAGCAGGAAGGGAGGGAGGGAGGAAGGAAAAAAGAGGGAGGGAGACAGAAGAAAGGAGGGAAGAAAGGAGAGAGAGAGAAAGAGAAGGGTAGGGAGAGAGGGAGAGAAAAATAAAGAGGTAGAGAGAAAATATAAAATGTTAGTGAGTCATCAGGGTTCTTGAAGAGCAAAAGCAACACAGCATATCTGCAAAGTCTGGGAATAATTGTCCTCAGTGCTGTCACAGCCTATGAGTGTCATGGCTCCACCTGAACGTCATGTTTGGGCTAGTCAAAGGATACGTTTTTATAGCAGCATATTAGGATGATGATTGTTATTACCATAACCACATTACTGCACAGGATGTGATCATTTCAATGTTGCAATTTGTTTTTTCAAGTGCACAAATATTAACACTAAATTCCACCAAAAACTAAGGCCATAATACTCAGATGATGTTTGTGGACATATAAAGGCGTTCTTGAGAGAGAGCACGGAGCATTTCATTTGCTCTTTCCAGGTCTCTGAATGTTAACCACACCCCTGCATTACATAGATTTGGAGGATGGCACATTATGCTTTTTGCATAAGTGTAAATAATAGTCCACAGGAATTCGGAGCTTGTTTTGAAATATATAATTTTCCCATCATAAATGTAAGCATCATTTCATGTTTCGTTTAAACCCCCTTTTTAAGAATCACAAAGATCCTAAGGCGTTTCATGTCAGAGACATAAGGCAGGCCCCACACTGGGGTTTTTTTGGTGATCCATAATGTGATGCTGAAATAAAAGTGGCAAACAATTTTTAACACCGCATATGCTCAAAGACCTCTGCCAAGAAGGGGGAAAAAATAGTCTTGGCACCAGAAGTTAAAGTGCAACAGTTTCTTTGTGATCTGTAATGAGGAACCAAGTGGCTGTGTCCTCGACCTTGTCAAATCAGCATGAGAGCAGCATCTGAACCACTCAGGAGGCTGGACGTGCATTTCTACAGTGGATTCCTAATTCTGTTTTCTGGGGTAGAGAAATATGTTCAGCTTCTTCAGCAGTTTGTGAATTATGTGCCTGAATTTTGGAAGGCAAGGGAGGGTGACAAGGCTAACTGCTTCCACGCAGTAGAGACCAACGTCTCTACTTCCAAAGGACATCAAGGATGAACTCAAAGCTTCTTTTGTCTCTGGCTATCAGCAGTGTACCGAGAGGTCTAGACTACACTGGGTAAGGTCTGGGGGCCTTGGCTGGCATCAAATTGCAGAGTTGAACATCTGTCTCAGAGCGATGCTGCCACATATACACAGCATCTCAGGATCCCCTGCCACATCTGTAAGCTTGCTACTTTAAGTGACAAACAGCAATACCACAGGTGTTGTGTTTCCCTCAGAAGGCACAGAGTAAGCTATTTAAATGACAAGTAGATGATATTTAACATTTTGAACAACAATCTGTTTGTGCTAAAGGCGTAGTTTAAAAAAATTATATTGGGCAAAGACCCAAACCCTGCATGCGAGAAGAGAAAAGTACCACCTTCCTCCTACATAAAAGAAAACCCATTTGGGTTTTGAAAATACAGAGCTGGGGGTTTTTCCTTGCCAGTGATTTCCAGGTCTAGCCAGGTGACCTAGCCAAGGGTCTTCAAAGATGAACCAAACACTTCTCCATTGAATTGTCCCCAGCCCAGAACAATGGGATCTGTCTGGGGAGGAGAGCGGTATAGATAGGAGGGAGAATATTAGGGAATTCCCTTGGAGTAGTGCAGCGGGAAGGAGTCCATCCTCAACAGCCCACAGAGATGATGCTGGGGCCGGGCTTCGGGGGAACCATGGGCTCCCCTTTGGAGAGCTGCAAGTGGCCACAGCTTTACCTAGAGCCTCCTAGAATGCTGAACTTCTGTCCATCTATCTGCTTCTTTGTAATTGATGGTAGGAGGAGAGGGGTTCAGGTTTCCTTCATGACACAACTAATCCTTGATCAGTACTTTGGGGTTCCACATTTAAAAGTTCCCAGGAAATACACTGATCTTCCAGCTCAGAATCTTCATCTTAGAAGCCGTATCCCCTGACTAGCAGGACTTTCTGGGAAACCGGAAAAATGGTGCTATGTGCTGTAGGATGCTTGCTCCATTGAGGTATCTGAAATATTGAATATGACTGCCATGACTTGCAAATATCTCACAATATCAGGACATTTGTGGCTCTGAAGAGTGAAATGCATCCTGTTCTACTTTTCTGTGGAAAAAATGGCAAATATGTACATTGTCCCAGAGACCAACAGCCAAATGCCATATGAGTCTCTGGGGTAGAACAATAGAACGGGTACTGTAAAAACATTTCTTAGGCTAACTTTCAGATATGAGCAGGGGGTCTCAGAGCTGCAGAGTGGGATATAATTCCACAAAGAATTATATTTTTCATATACTTTATATAAAAAATAAGGAATGCGTGAAATTGCATTTGATAACACAGAGAAGCCACCCCAACTTAGAAATCTAGGCCACATTTCCACTGTTCATTTCCATAACAGTCTCTTATTTTGCTCACCTATTTCTGTAATAAAGTTACTACTTGAGAAAAATGGTGCACTTAGAGAAAGGGTATCATGCTACCTGCTGCCAATTTTTACTGCCAACTCTGATATTCTTTTCTTTTGGTTTTCTGAACTCAGAAGTTCTTAATACTTAATTTAGCTGAAAATGCCAGTGGGTAATCTTCAGACCCTGCCTGCCTTATGTTTGATCCCTGGGTTTCTCTGCCACCTTACCTCTTCAGTCATGATTTTCATTTCTCTGTATTTCTCTTCTGTGTTGTGAGATAATTCATCAATCTGATCTTCTCATAGCAACAATTTAGTTCTCAGTAGTGAATATTCTATTTAGTTTTTTCTTAAATTTTCAACTCAAAAGTCATTATGTTTTCAGTTCTAAGTCATTTTGTGCCTTTGAGAATTCTCCTTCTTCTTCTTCTTTTTTTTTTTTTTTTTTTTTTTGTTGTTGTTGAAGTGCTGCTTTAGCTCTTCTGCTAGAATTGCCATTGTTTGAGCCACTGCACTGTGTGTGCAGCAGGGTTCCTCCCCCAGGGTTTCTGAGTCCTCTTAAATGTATGTTGTGCCCTCGCAGTTCAGACTTTGGGTAAATTAAACAAGTGGATGGTGGGCAACAGAATATGATTTTCTTCCTCCTGACCACTAGGACTCTAGTCAGACCTCTCTGGGTGTGGAAGCATCCAGCGACACCAGCTGGCGGTGATTTATGAAATTAAACATAAGCAAATCAACTACTGTGTTGGAAAAGAAAAAGTGCACTTTCCTGATGGTTTAGAAATCAGAGAGTAAGTTAATGGTGAAATGTAAAAGCTCATCAATTATATGACAGCATCGATTATTTATGGGGAATGACAGCCACAAACCATGAAATTTGTGAATGTTGAATAGTAAACTCAGCTGAATAAGAAAAGTATGACCACTGATGGGAGACTCACATTACATAGGTTCCTCCTTTTCATTTTTTAAAGGAAAATTTTTGGGGAACCTGACCAGCTAAGAGCTTCAGAAAATGCAACCTTATCCATCTAACCCAGGCCTTGCCCCAGGCAGGGCTGATTGACCCATGAATGGACAGACACAGTCACAATGGGGCCACGTGTAAGCAGGTGAATGAGAATAAAAGATAACATGCAAAATGAAAATAATAATGAAACAGAGACATGGGAGAGAGAGACATAGAGATGGAGTGGGAGAGAATAAAAATGAGCTACCTAGGTTCTCATTAGATTTATAGTTTGGGATTCTATCATTCATGAGACCCATCTCTAGTTCTGGCCCTTGGATTTCAAGACTTTTTTTTAAATGTAGTTCACTGATACAACACATTCTCCTTTTGACTATATTTCTTTTTCTTGCAAGCAATCTCGAACTGAGGCCAAACCCAAGTTAAATTTATGGTAATCTGATCAATTTCACCAGGTCTTTCTTTCCTATTTCTTTCCTGAGCTTTAGGCTCCAATAGCCAATTGTCTACTTGAAATCTTCATTAGATATCTAAAATCATTTCAGACCTTAACTATCTGTAGCATGGCAACACAATTCTTGTCTTCTTTACATTTTTCATATAAACATGCTCTTATACCAATATTCTTCATCTCAGTAAATACACCAAAATTTACTCAGCAGCTCAGGCCAAAAATTTAGTTGTCATCCTTGATTCTTCTCTTTTTGCCTTATAGCACATCTGATTTACCTTGATAATAGACATTACTAATTTTGTCAATATTCAGTTTGCTCTATTCTGAACATACAAAAAGGCTACATTTTCTTGTCTCCTGGAACTTAGTCCCTGGGTGCCTTTTTCTGGACAATGAAATGTGAGCGAAAGTTACATGCATCATTCCTTTGTAGAAACATTTCTACAAGGGAATTGGTTATCTATCTTTTCTTGTCATGTGATAGATGATACTTCCCATGGTAGAGTTATCTGTCAGCCTGGGTTTATAAGATGTACAAACAGTGTGAGCAAGAAACACACCTTTGCTGTTTGTGATACCAAGATTTGGGGGTAGTTTGTAACTGCAGCATAAGCTGCCCCATCCTAACAGAAAACACTCCTCTAGTCCTATTGGTGGCATCATCAAAGTGTACCCCCAACTTGATACTTGTTACCTCATTTTCTACCATCACTGTATTCCAGAGCACCCTCAACTCCTGCCTGGATTTACTGCAGCATCCTCTTAATTGATCTGCCATTTCTTACTCTGGTATCTTATAAATATCAAATATTCTTTTTGGAAGAGCAGCCAGGCTTGTTTTTTAAAGGTGAATTATATGTGTTAGTCTCCTGCCCAAAACGCTTCAACAACGACCCACTAGAATAAAATTCAAAGTCTCTCTATGAACCACAAGACCCTATAATCTGACTCTGTGTATTTCTCCAAACTTGTCTCCTGCCATTCTTTCATCTCTCTTCTTCAACCACATTGGGTCTCACCATTGCTAGCAAGCAGTAAGCTCATTCTGTCTTCCAGGCTTTTCTCCTGTGGTTCTCTCTGTGTGGAATGTTTTACCTCAAGACTTCTGTATGGCTTGGCTTCCTCCTTCCCATTGTACAAATTTGTATTCCAAGATTATGTCCTCAGCACAATCTCTACCTAAAAACACATTCTCCAATTGCCCTGTTTTGTTTTGTAAAGCACTCTTTGAACTTCCCTGTTTCTTTATTTTTTATTTGCTTAATTTATGTTAAGCAAACATAATTTTTTTTCCTAGACTACCAATATGACAAAGCAAGGATTTTGTTTTTCAGTGCTCTGTTCCTGGAATATAAAAAAGTATCTGGTGCTTAGGGGGATTCAATAAATATTTATCAAATGAGTGAATTAATGAATATGTACCTTAAACAATCAGAACATCAAAATAATACAGCAATGAAGACAAAACAATTAGAAGCAATACTCTTTTATAAGTCCTTAACCTAGTCTGTTTGTTTTAACAGAGCAAAAAATAAATCAAAATACTGCTAATCAATTTATTTAGCTTTTATCTATGACCTACCAATTAGAATTCATTTATTTAGAAGAACCTGATGTGTTCAAAATGACTTGCTTAAATTACCATATTGAAACTCGAGGTCTTTTTAAAAAGGGAATCAGCACAGGGTATGTTTAAAGTTGCAATAGCAATAACTGAGTTTCTCAGTCCAAATTATCTATATTTTCTACAATGTACCCAAGAAATTAGCAGAAAAATAAAACGATATGAAAGCAAAAGAATAGACTTAAAGACAGGGTAGAAAAGTGAATTAACCAGAAAACACTAGATTAGAAACTTTCTATGGAAAATAACTTTCTGTATAATTTAGCTATAATTATAATTTAATCAATGAGTAGAATTTGTCGATGAGCTGTACATGTGACCAACATATTTATTCTTCATCACCACATCCTCAATGATATGAGTTTATGCGTTTGTCCATCACATGCCAAGATGACACATGAAAACTTCCTCCAGTGGGGCATATCTTTGGATTACTATTCTAGTAGAAATGATGGATATGCACTGATACACTTGCTCGGTTATCAACTTTCACTCATGCAACACTTTTGCAAAGCAGTTAATCCAGGTGTGGAACATTTACTATGACCAAGCGATATATTGAAGATAACTGGCTTTTAAAGGAACTGAGTTTCTCTTTCTGGCCTCCATGGCATTCCAATAAGGAATGTCCAGTGAGTTATGAGAACTGGGTCAGTCTCTTGGTTCTGTGACTTTCCAATCTTGAGCATGTCATTTAACCTTTTGAGGGAGAATGTGGATGAAGATAACATATACCTACCCTAGAGATTTCATAAGGTTCTTGCGAAAAGAAAATAACACATGTCAAAGACATGTTTTGTAAGCTGGATATTTTAGCTATTTGTTTTTCTTCTGCTTCTTTGAGGTAATTGAAGATATCCTTTAAATTGAAGTTGCCATATTTATACATTTCAAAGTAAGAGGAAAATAAAGGGCAAGCACCAAAATGGATAGGTTTGGCCATGTGGTCAAGAAATGCTGAAATTACAATAATTAGAAAATGACACTGCTGTTTCTTCAAACACACAAAAGTACTAAGTGCTCTCTCATTTGAAAGCCCCGTCACCTGTTTCCATATCTAATTATTTCCAAATAATTCATCTCCTACCCAAGGAAAAAAGCTAAATTCATGGTCCACCATAAAATGAAACACAAGTTTTATAGCCCCTATGTGAATAACTGAGGAGAAAACAAAATCAGAAGAAAATGCATAAGATTGTGCATTGTCTGAAACCTCCTAGCTGTTACAATATGTAAATCAACAAATCTCTGAAATTCAAAGCTCCATGGTCTCTAGTTATTTTGTTGCTTTGTTTACTTGAGTAATTCCCCCGTTCAGCACTAAACATATTGCAAAGATCTTATTAAGTAAGCAGAATAGGAGACATGATGAATACTCTGATGAAGGCATTTAGTTTCATAAGAAATCCTGCTCATAACGATTTTGTGATCAATTACACAAGCCCACTTCAATCTCACACTCAGACGTGACTTTAGGGAAGTGATTAGTTATAAATCCAAAGAACACAGACACCAAACAATTACTGTACACCGGGAACCTCAAGTCAACAAAGATAACTTAGCTCTAAGGAAAATAGCACAGGAAAACTCCTTATTCTTAAATCCATCCTGTTCTCTTTTTCACACATTTAACCCATACTATCCACAGATGGAAAAAAAATTAGATGACTAAATGAATCTGGTCAATTCACCAAATAGATCAATAGAGTTACTGCATTCTATCAATTACAGAAAAATATTTAATTACTCATGTAACCCAAGTGACGAATGGTCAGCTAGGTTTGGCTCAATGACTAGGTTTAGTTGATATTTATAACATTTATGTGCTTCTTTGGGGGGAACTGAGCATCAAATTACATTATCCTGGATGTTCACTGATTATGCCGTTCCTCCTACCTCATGGTGATTCTTGGCAAGCCATTCCTTAATGGTGCTGAGGGCAATGACTGCAGCAGGCTCGTTCGGAAAGCCTAGATGAAGAGCAGAAAAAAACAAATGAACAACGGAAGATGAAGGCAATAGAGAGGTTAATCACGCTACGACACTGGAGTCTTCTCATTTAAACAATATTCAATTCAGTCAATAAGTACAGGCCTCAGTAAGATGTACATGAATATGAAGCCTGTGATCCTACACACAGACATTAAGAGGGCTGGTCCTACACCAGTACAGAGTTTAAAAATAATTGTGTCTGTAATCTTATAACAATGTCAATTAAAAACATATTTATATATGCTTAATAGATTACAATGTACTTTCGTATTGTTTTCTTGTAAGAAGTGGTCAGATTAAAGTTTATTATCCTCAGCTTAAAAAAAAAAAAAAGTACATGTGTCTCAGAGAAAACATATAGTTAGCCCAGGGTCAGTTCTACCAGTCACAAGGCCAGCAGCACTCCACCAATGAACCATATCACAGAAACCTGTGGTCAGAATTCAAAGAGGGTATTCCCTGTTTCACTTGGGGCCATCCGAGGTGATGCCTGTAATTGAGACAGCGTGAGCTAATCAGGTCTTGTTGTACAGGTTTGGTTTTAGAAGGGCAGCAAGAATGACAGTCTTATGCTTTGTCCCAGGGAGCAGGAGCGTACATGCTCAGAGTCTCCAAAACACATTCAGAATGTCACCTTAGCTGATGTAAACCAAAAGACCCACAGAATCATCAAACATTCTGCCAATAGTGATGGTATGTGAAGGAATAATTTCATCAATTTATATATTTATGGAGCAGGAAGAAGAAGAGATAGGAGTAACTATGCTACTGAAACTACTCTCATTGAGCTCACCACTGGCTTCCTAATCACCGAATCCCATCACCTTTCAATTTATCTTCAAGCTAAATTGTTAGATGTGTTTAGTGTTAGATGTGTTTGACTAGTTTTTTATGTTTTATTCTCCTCTCACATATTTTAATTTTTTTAACTTTATTACTTATTGCTTGAAAGTTTACAATTCAGTGGTTTGTACCATGTTTGTAAAGTCTTGCCATCATCACTAATTCCAGAATATTTTTATCATCCCATAACAAAACTCTGTACCCATTAATGGTCACTCCCCAATCTGTCACCCAAAGCCCCTGGTAACCATCAATCTACTTCTGTCTTTATGAGTGTGTGGCTTCTCCTCCTGAATTTTTCAACCCTGCCTTCTTCCATGTCTTCTTCTTCCTGTTTGACCAATTCTTTCCTGGCTTCTTTCTAGCAACATTCATTAAATGTGTGCCATTCCCAGCATCCTAAACTCAGCCCTCTTTTTTTCTTTATATGGCTTGTCTATGAAGATATCTTCTTGTCCAGAGTCCCCTGGGACATTGTCCATACAGATGCAGAAAGAGAGAGATGTTGTAGAAATGGAGAGAGCCAAGACTTAAAAGACCCAGTTTTATTGGAGGGCAAATATGTATTCCAGTAGTTCAAACTGATAGTTCAGGTCTCAGTAGGTCTTCAGAAAAAAATGAGTGAGAGGATAGGAAAAAGACAGATATTGTCCCCATTTCCAAGAGTATGTGTTGCTTTGCTGATTAGGTTTCTACAGACTTTGCTAGAGAGTGCATTACGAAAGGGGACAAAACAAATCAGAGCCAAGCTTCATTTTCCTTAGAGGCAGTGGTTGTGATATAGAAAATGTACATAAGTTCTTGAACCTTTGTAATGTATATCACATTTGGAATTGTGCATTTGTTATGAATTGTTTAATCCTATTCGTTTTCTTTAAATGAATGCATCAAAATGTAAAACCCTTAAATTTTCTTTAAAGTTAAAAAGTATTACTGAACCCCACATAAGTAGCTATGGCATACTTTTATTGAGTCACTGTCCTCTAAAAGCCCAAAGTCTAGGGGAGGAAATAGACAAGTAAAGAGACAAACAAAATGCAGCATAACAAGTGTATTAGGGGTATGTGGACACAGATAAAGACGACTAAGCAAGAAAGAAGTGTGAGGTTTGCAGGAAATAATAGAATATTTGAGGAAGAGAGCTGTAACATGGGGAACCAAGGAGACATTATCCTCAGAAATAAGCTGCGAGTCCCGAGGAATCAATGGGAAAGGTTAGGAAAAATGAAGTGGAGAGGAAAGCAGGATGAGAGTATGGGTGAGCTGCAAAGGAGAAGGAGGTGGCCAGGTGCAGTGGCTCATGCCTGTAACTCCAGCCCTTTGAAAGGCTGAGGTGGGAGGATCATGAGGTCAGGAGTTCAAGACCAGCTTGGCCAAGATGGTGAAACCCCATCTCTACTAAAAATATAAAAATTAGCCGAACGTGGTGGCGAGTACCTGTAATCCCAGCTACTTGGGAGGCTGAGGCAGGGAATTGCTTGAACCTGGAAGGCAGAGGTTGCAGTGAGCTGAGATTGCATCACTGCACTCCAGCCTGGGCAACAGAGCGAGACTCCATCTCAAAAAAAAAAAAAAAAAAAAAAAAAGGAGAAGGAGGCCAGGATGGGCATTTGCTGTTAGGGGATTAACCATAGGAGGCCTTTTCTGTCCATCTCTGCCCTGAATTTAACACCTACATTTATGATCGCCTGCATACTTCCCTTTGATATGCTTCAGCATCAGAAGTGCAATACATGCTCCTACCTAAAATAAATGTCGCTCCCGGCTTTCTGGTTTCTGTCTATGGCTTTACCTCTCTCCTAGTTACCGCCATGTTTGACTGCCTTCCCTGCTGGTAACCGAGTCGTAAAGGCATTTTCCCTCTGAACTATTTTCCACCTCGCCTTCTTTTCCTCCCTTTCCCATTGATTTCTTTCAAGGTCTGATCAGCCCTGACCCAGACAACAGTAGTTGACACCTGTACTCCTTTGGTCTTCCTTCCCTTCTCCAATCTATCCTGCAAGCCACTTTCAAGTGATTCTTCCTACAGCATAGTTAGCATTACACCTCAACTGTACACAAAACAGAGGCAGCCTTTGTTGACTCTCCAACACAGAATAAACACGGGCACCTTAGCTTAGTGTTACACATTCCAATGACCCCACGGGGCCTTTCTAGATTTATGTCTCAGTTTTCTCTTATTTATTCTCATCTCATAAAATTCTTCTCCAAATTTAGGTATGTTGAATAAGTATTTAAATCATAAAATTATAGGGCTATATAAAACTAATAAATACTGCAATCACACACAGTTGCAACGACCATCAGCATTAACATCCACCTTTAGAAGACATAATTCCCCACAGAGAAATTATACAAGTTGTCATAGAACCACGGCAACTGTGGTCAGTTCTCAATAATTTGTGACCTCCTGGTCACTCATATTCATCAAAGCATCTGGCACTGAGTTATGATTTTCATCTTAACCTCAAGGTTCGCTCTAACCCTGTGTGATTTCAACATCCAGGAGAGTGACCCACCCCGCGCCTAGCCAGTCCATTGACCCGCTCGTCTTCCACAACAACCTCCTCCATGAATCGTGCCCTGGACCTTGATGCAACATTCCCGATTCAAAGTTACTAATTTAAACAGAGCTCTCTCAAAACCTGTTTTCTCATTGTTAGTTTGTTTGCTCAGTTACTTTCCAAGGAATACTCTTTCACAAGCATTTGAAGCCAACTGTAGCTTCAAGCCACTCCCCAGGTTAATGGCAACATTTCTCACCTGAATGAGCTGGCCCTTTCTTGTCTCTCTAGTCTCCTCTCATGTTGCTTTGCTCTTTGTCTTCTCCACTCCAACGACACTGGCCTTCTTTCTGATCTTTGAAAGTGGTATTTTTATTTTGCCTTCCTGTCATAAAGCCTTGCTCATGCTCTTTCCCCTTTCTGAAATGACATTTATCCTCCTTTTTTCCTAATGTATTTCCATTTCATTTGTCCTCTGCTCAGTGGTCACTTCTTCAGGAAAGGCTTCTCTGACATTGATGACTCCCTATGTTGTGTTTTCATAATACCATGTACCTTTACCTCACAGACCCATCACAGTTGCAATTCTACATTTACTTGCGTAAATACGTGACTAATAACCTTAATAGAGTGAAAACCCTGGCAGGTGGATAACACATCTGTCTTTGCTTATCACTGGATACCTGAAACATTGCCAGCACATAGAGAATGATCAATAACTAGGTGTTGAATGACTGACTGGATTACAGACTTGTGGATCTTTGTACATATTGACAACAGGAAAAGGCTCACTGCTGGGAGCACAGGGAGTGTTTAACCTTAGAGTATGGGGAGGAGGAAGGGATGCTGAGAAGGTACTCAACAGATAGTTATATTCATATCCCTTTTCATTCCTGGGGAAAAAAATCGAGATTTATGAGAAAATCTAGTTCCTAATAGGAAGATGTATTGTGATTAATTAAAGGCGGAGAAAAATATCAAGATGAATATCCCTGAAAGTATGCCTGCTTTCGTTGGACATGGATATACAAGATAAAGCATGATGTTCAGGGTAAACAGCAAGACAATTCTTTCCCCACTTAACTGCAAGACCTCCGGGGTTACAAATAAGACCAATGAATGGACAAAGACAGATTTTAGCCTAGGGATGGACTCCCAAGAGAGAAAGGACTTCCTCAGAACATCACAACATATTCTGGTCACCAGGGGACTTTTGTTCACAAAAGTAGAATGGTCACACAGAGGGGAGGCTACAGACAAGCTTCAGACGAATCACTGAATTAGATGACATGGGAAATCTCTTCCAAGTATGAGGGTCAATGAGGCCGAACAAGCCATGAATAATTTAGGGTCAGGCATGCAGAGAGTTGTATGTGTGTATACCCAGGTGCGCACAGATTCTGTGCCTCTACTGGAATTCTAAAGCTTAGTTTTCTACTCATTAGGATAGATTCATAAAATTAACTTTTGTTGTAAATGTGAAAGTTGACGTATACAATAAATAAATGATTTTTTCTTATTTACTTTGTACTGAAAGTGCTTACAAATATTTTATATACTGTACACACACACACACACACACACACACACACACACACACACCATTATGCAGCTCAAGGTATAAGATACTTCTAATACTACCCAGAAAGCTGCCTTGTCCTGGGTCAATGCCCAGTCTTCAAAATAATCACTATTCTGACTTCTATGATCAAAGGTTAGTTTTGTCTGTTTTTATACTTCACATATATAGAATTACATAGTGTGTGGTCTTTTTTGTCTATGTTTTGTTCAAAATTATGCCTGCCTGATTTACCCATGGTGTTACATATAACAGTAGCTCATTTCATTGTAGTGTTGCATTCCATTGTATGGATATTCCACAATCTGTTTATCCAGTCTAGTGTTGATGAATAACTAGACTGTTCCCAGTATGAGACTAATATGAATAAAGGTGCCATGAACATTCTCATACATGTCTTGGTGGACATAAGCATGTTTCTGGTGAGTATATATCCAGGACGAAGGACTGCTGGACCCCATGTTATGCTTGACTCTGGGAGATTCTGCCAGTTTTCCAAAGCAGCTGTGCCAATAACACTCCCACCAGAAGTATATGAAAGTTTAAAATAATGTGTTTTAATAATCTCTGCTGATTTATTTATTTAACATGTTGAGATGTACTTTCTAATTATATTCTCTTGACCACATTTCAAGCTATTAAAGATAGCCTTAGGCTATTCAATACTTTTTATAACTAGAAGCTGAGACAAGTTTTATGATTTGCCTGTATTCTCACTGCAAAGCAGTGATGTTCCTAAGCCAAGAAAGGACAAATTCTGTCAACAGACCATCAAGACAATTTAAATAAAAGACACAGAAGTGAAACAGCAAGTTGAATTTACAGTAGTTTTCTTTCATAGCACATCAAATAACTCATTAGGTGGACATTTTCCTGTCACTTGGTTATTAAGCCGATATTTCTTTTCATCAAATTTCACTACAGAAAGATACAGCAATAAAGACTCATTGAAGATTCTACCCCACCTCCAAACTGCACGTTTGTTGGAATTGTTGAAAACCCAGAATGGTGCCAATACAGTTACAGTGAATCTGGTTTTCACTTTGTTGTGGACAATTTTCCTCTCTATTTACTTTTTATTTTTTACTGTTATTGATATTTCCCTATTATCTTTAACTTTGTCCAAAGGCTCCCATGTAGAATCTAATTTTGTTCACCTGATATAAAATTCAATCATGTTTACTAGAACTCTAGCATATTCTGCTAAAATAAAGATAGACATGACTTACTCTACCAGTAAAACTGTCCTTTTTCGAGTCAGAAGCAACAGATTAGCTTTTGTCTTAAACTTTAAAATGAAAGTCTATTTGGGGGGTGGGTGCGCCCAAGATGGCTGAATAGGAACAGCTCCAGCCTCCAGCTCCCAGTGTGAGAGACACAGAAGATGGGTGATTTCTGCATTTTCAACTGAGGTACAGGGTTCATCTCACTGGGTTGTGCCAGACAGTTGGTGCTGGTCAGCGGGTACAGCCCGACCAGCGAGAGCTGAAGCAGGGCGAGGCATTGCCTCACCTGGGAAGTGCAAGGGGGAAGTGAATTCCTTTTCCTAGCTGAAGGAAACTGAGACACACAACACCTGGAAAATCGGGTAAGTCCCACCGTAATACTGCACTTTACCCAGGGTCTTAGCAAATGACACACCAGGAGACTATATCCCACACCTGGCCCAGAGGGTCCCACGCCCACAGAGCCTCCCTCATTGCTAGCACAACAGTCTGAGATCTAAATGCAAGGTGGCAGCGAGGCTGGGGAGGGGTGCCCACCATTGCTGAGGCTTAAGTAGGTAAACAAAGCCACAGGGAAGCTCGAATTTGGTGGAGCCCACCACAGCTCAAGGAGGTGTGCCTGGCTCTGTAGACTCCACCTCTGGGGACAGGGTATAACTAAACAAAAGCAGCAGAAACCTCTGCAGATGTAAAAGTCCCTCTCTGACAGTTTTGAAGAGAGCAGTGGATCTCCCAGCATGGAGGATGAGATCTGAGAATGGACAGACTGCCTGTTCAAGTGGGTCCCTGGCCCCTGAGTAGCCTAACTGGGAGACATCCCCTACTAGCTGCAGACCAACACCTCATACCTCACATGGCGGGGTACACTCCTGAGATGAAGCTTCCAGAGCAAGAATCAGACATCAATACTCGCTGTTCAGCAATATTCTATCTTCTGCAGCCTCCGCTGCCGATACCAAGGCAAAAAGGGTCTGGAGTGGACCTCCAGCAAACTCCAACAGACCTACAGCTGAGGGTCTTGACTGTTAGAAGGAAAACTAACAAACAGAAAGGACACTCATATCAAAACTCCATCAGTACGTCACCATCATCAAAGACCAAAGGCAGATAAAACCACAAAGATGGGGAAAAAGCAGGGCAGAAAAGCTGGAAATTCAAAAAATAAGAGCGCATCTCCCCCCCAAAGGAGCGCAGCTCATCACCAGCAACAGAACAAAGCTGGACGGAGAATGACTTTGACAAGTTGAGAGAAGAAGGTTTCAGTCGATCAAACTTCTCAGAGCTAAAGGAGGAACTGCATAACCGGCGCAAAGAAACCAAAAACCTTGAAAAAAGAATGGATGAATGGATAACTAGAATAATCAATGCAGAGAAGACATTAAAAGAACTGACAGAGATGAAAACCGTAACACAAGAACTACAGGACAAATGCACAAGCTTCAGTAACTGACTCGATCAACTGGAAGAAAGAGTATCAGCGATTGAAGATCAAATGAATGAAATGAAATGAGAAGAGAAGTGTAGAGAAAAAAGAGTAAAAAGAAATGTACGAAGCCTCCAAGAAATACAGGATTATGGGAAAAGAAAAAATCTACGTCTGATTGGATTGCCGGAAAGTGACTGGGAAAATGGAACCAAGTTGGAAAGCACTCTGCAGAATATCATCCAGGAGAACTTCCCCAACCTAGTAAGGCAGGCCAACATTCAAATTCAGGAAATACAGAGAACGCCACAAAGATACTCCTCCAGAAGAACAACTCCAAGACACATAATTGTCAGATTCACCAAAGTTGAAATGAAGGAAAAAATGTTAACGGCAGCCAGAGAGAAACGTCGGGTTACACACAAAGGGAAGCCCATCAGACTAACAGCAGATCTCTCGGCAGAAACTCTACAAGCCAGAAGAGAGTGGGGACCAATATTCAACATTCTTAAAGAAAATAATTTTCAACCCAGAATTTCACATCCAGCCAAACTATGTTTCATAAGTGAAGGAGAAATAAAATCCTTTACAGACAAGCAAATGCTGAGAGATTTTGTCACCACCAGGCCTGCCCTACAAGAGATCCTGAAGGAAGCACTAAACATGGAAAGGAACAACAGCCTTTGCAAAAACATGCCAAAATGTAAAGGTCATTGATGCTAGGAAGAAACTGCATCAACCAGTGAGCAAAATAATCAGCTAATATCATAAGGACAGGATCAAGTTCACACATAACAATATTAACCTTAAATGTAAATGGACTAAATGGTTCAAATAAAAGACACAGACTGGAAAATTGGATAAAGAGTCACGACCCATCAGTCTGCTGTATTCAGGAGACCCATCTCACATGCAGAGACACACATAGGCTCAAAATAAAGGGATGGAGGAAGATCTACCAAGCAAATGGAGAACAAAAAAAGCAGGGGTTGCAATCCTAGTCTCTGATAAAA
>NW_016812016.1:2881991-2885395 GCF_001698545.2 Rhinopithecus bieti
AAAATTAATGAGCTCCTCCCCAATAAAAAAGAAAAAATAAAAAAAAGAAAGTCTATTTGGGGCTATAGATTACCATATCATAGAAAGGCATATGGTGATACTTTAAATCAATAATTTCAAAGAGGTTCTTACTACAAAAAAAAAAAAAATTAAAATAAAATTGAACATAATTTTGGTATAATAATAATTTGGTGTATTTAAGCCAGGCTTTAAAACCTTAACCCCATGCACCATTCGGAGTCTGCCCAGAGCTTCCCTCAACATCCCCTTCTATATCTGCTGCCAGGTCTCACCTCAGTTTTAACCGCCTTTCTTGCAGTTTGTAAGAAGACAGCGCTCTAGAGACCAATGTCCAGGCAAAACTCACAAATCTAAAAACTATTCTTTATGTACTCAATCATTTTATTTTCAGCTGAACAATGTATTTTGTGGTGGTTTTTACCTTAAAGGGGTTTCATCCATACCCTCACTCTGCCTAGCCAAGCACGGGGCCCAAAGCTGTGAAAAAATACTAGCAATTTTATGAAATCATAAACCCCTGTGTAGACTGCATATTATTTAGAAAGTAGTTGCTATACTAACCAGCCTTTCAAGTGACTAAAAGCTCCAAATTGGTACTGTATTGTTATAAATATCCAGAATAATCAGAAGTTAGGAGCAGTAGTTTAAAAAAATCAAACTCCCTTGAACTCTGTACATGAAATTCACACCCACTTTTGAGCTCTCTATTCCTGCCAACACTTTAATGAGGAAAGCATGGCGCCGTGTTATTTTTATTCACATGCACACCCTCAAAATAAAAATATTGTGAAGTTATCAAACGTGAGACTTTCTGCATTGATAGAAACCTATGATTGTCCTGAGTGAGAAGGATGTATCACTGGGTTGATCGATATGTGGACATCAGTTGAACGGGGATTGTCAACATTGACTATCAATGCAAAATTACACTTTGCTTGATAATTTCAGAGAACATAGTCATAATATTTTTCCATCTTAGCACACAAGTTCTGTTGTGGGGATCACAGGAAATGAAACAGTATACTTTTCAAGCTCGGGTGAAAAGAAATACAAATGTGAGATTAATTGTGTGTTGTTATTTTAATTTCTCTGAAACACACACATGCACACCCTACCATGGATGGGGAGGAGAGATTGGAGGGTATAGATGGAGGGTGTGATGGGAAGTATTGGGCAATACATTGTTTTTTGTTTTTTTTTTTTTGTTTTTTAGTTTTTTAAATCTCAAAACAGCTTTTGTCAACCTCTTCCCCCTAGGCCTCCTTCCAACCCATAAAAGCAATTCTGATAGCACGATGAAATCAAATTACTTGAGAGAAATGAGCTGAAGGAGCCTCACCGTTAAGCAATTGCTAGATCAGCCACTCAGACTATTCTGGCTAAAGGCTGAGTTTCACAAAAGATAAAACAGGTGAAGTAATAAGAGTGACACTGGCCCCTATTACTGCAGTGAGCATGGCAGCAGAATGCTAAAAAGGTATCACTGGCTTCACCCAGGAGCATAAAGGGGCACCTAGTAGGCAAGGGTGAGGGGTCCACAGTCTGTTGTTAAGAGAGTGGAGTTGCAGACGTTTTGTGATCTGGCTTTGTTATATGAGTATATACACATAACATGGCATACTCATAAGTTGGGTAACAAAAGCAGATGCTGACGAAGCACCGCATGTATATTCTTGGCATGTGCTATTTCCTTGCAAGTTGCTTTGACTTAAACCTTTTACCTGAGGGCTCCTTCTGGTGCCAGCCCCTTTTACCCGAGGTCTCCTTCTGGTGGCCAGAGCTCACTTTGCCACATGTAGGGCAGGTCTAAAGGGCCAGGGAACAAGCTCCCCCCAAAAACGTTCTTCAACTAATGATTACTGAGAGTTGTTGGGTTAATACCTCAGCTCCCTCACCCATCAGGGGATAATGCTGAGGTGTGTGCTTCATAGTTTCCCAGAGCTGCTCGGTGAGCTCACACTCCACTTGCCCAAAGTGGCAAATCCCTTGATAATGCATTCTTTATTTGCTTCCTTTCTTCGTCTGTCTCTCTTTCCAAAAGTCACCTCCAAATTAACAACTTACACACAAACCCCTGCCTTTAAATCTGCTTTTTGGGGGTAGTCGAATCATGACAGCAGTCAAAATGAATTGATGAATCTGAGACAATGAGGTGTCATGTCTGATCTTGCAATCACCCTTTCTCCACCGTATTTTAGTTGTAACCTCTAGCACATGCACAGTAGAGAAATGTTCTATAAAATAGCTAATTAACTGGGGAGAAGGAGTTGGGGAGCTCACTGGCTGTTAGCATGAAGGTAACATAATATTTCACTTTGGGGAGTATAGAGGTCATCTAGACCAGGCACATAATGGCATGCAAACCTGGCCCACTAGACAACACAGCAATCTTGAAATACTAATAAACTGCTGCTAGTGCTGCTGCTGTTAGCATTTATTGAGCAATTATTATGTATAAATCACTCTACTTAGTAGCATTTATCTGTGTTATTTCATTTAATTTTCATAAGAATACAATGGAAAGTAGAAGAGAAAAGAAAAAGGAAGATGAGTTGCTCTGTAAATGAACAGTAATGGACTGTAATTGGACTTTATTGTATTGAGGGAAAGAGGAAAAGATAATTTGTTGGGAGAAAAGCTGAGTGTTGGGACAGAAGTTGAGGCAGGGCTTGCATACCTGCTAGACATGCTGGCTCCTTGCTTCCATCACTCTCATTATCTCAAGTAGCCATATGTTTCTCATTCACTTGATACACTGTTTCAACCCCCATATCCTCACCACCTGTTTCTTTGGCTCCCGGAGCTTGGGGCCTTCATAGCCTCCACACTCACGATGGCCCCCTGGTCCCACTTTCTCTCTCAAACTTTTTCTCATTCCTTTGACTCTGCCGGACTTCATCGCCCCCCACAACCTGGTGTTGGGTCTGAGCACCCCAACATAATTAATTCAGATTTATATTGAAAACTCCCAAGGTCAGGTGCAGTGGTTCATGCCTGTAATCTTAGCATCTGGGGATGTTTTGGTAGGAGGATCAATTGAGCCAAGGAGTTCTAGATGAACCTTGGCAACACAGAGAGATCTTATCTCTACAAAATTAAAAAATAAAAATCAGTCAGGCACATGCCTGCAGTCCCAGCTACTCATGAGGCTGAGATGGGAGAACTGCTTGAGACTAGGAATTGGAGCCTGCGCTCCAGCCTGGGTGACAGGGTGAAACCCTGTTGAAAGAAAGGAGAAAGAAAGAAGGAAAGAAAGAGAGAGAAAAAGAGGGGAAGGAAGGAAGTGAAAGAAAGACAGAAAGAGAGGGAGGGAGGGGGAGAGAGGAAGAAAGGAAAGGAAAGGAAGGGAAGGGAAGGGAAGGGAAGGGAAGGGAAGGGAAGGG
>NW_016812016.1:2885818-2903905 GCF_001698545.2 Rhinopithecus bieti
GGGAAGGGAAGGGAAAGGAAGAAGGAAGAAGGAAGGAAGGAAGGAAGGAAGGAAGGAAGGAAGGAAGGAAGGAAGGAAGGAAGGAAGGAAGGAAGGAAGGAAAGAAAGAAAGAAATGCCAAGAAGTGTGCAAAGTATGGTGCGACTTTGTCATGCAGCTTTAGTAGACTCAATAAAACCCAGTAAGGCAGTTTGGACTCGCATCTGCTTGAAGAGAAGTAATGATATGCTGTGGTGGGCATGGGTGGGAGCCTAGGCTATTCTTAGAAGCCAAACCACCTCTGGCTTCCACATAAAATAAATCAAACCTTGAAAACTCCCTTCAAAATGTATATAATCTTTTCCGTTTTACAGAAGAGGAAAAGTGGCTCGTGAAGGACTCAAGCAAGGGACAGAACCAGTGTATACCAGCCCACACTCCCTCCACACCCTAGCCTGGAGCTTGGAACCTGGCATGTTGTTGGTCCTCAGAATGGATGGAACATACCAGAAAGCCTCTATGTCAGAGACTCCAGTCTGGATGTTACACGGTTTCAAACCCTAGAGAAAGAAAATCAGATTGGAGGCCCCTATGGGCAGGGAGCTGTTTCAGAGCACAAAACATGTGGCCTCTGGCATAAGCTACTCCAAGAGGACCCATGGGATCAGATGTGCTACCCTCTTTCTCAGGTGATAGCACCCATTCTACCATTTAATGTCTTCATTGCAGAGTGTGGGTGGGGCCCAAGGAATCTCTTGAGAATGTAGAAAAGCTGGCAGTTCTGATGGTTCAATTACACTTGAACACTTAGGTACCATCACTCTGGACATGACTGGAGCGTGTGAATTTGTGGCCCACTGGCTCACTATAGAACTTCTGTGATATTGCTTTCTTTCCCCGTGGTCCTGTCTTACCCCTTCCTTTATTTTATTCAACTTAGCACTGATGTCCCTAGCAGGGCCTCTAGAATTAGTCATAATATCAAAAGGGAGAAGGGAAATTCTGTACTTTTTCTCATCTTAATCTCTTCACACCCATTCTTTCATTTGACTTGACATTATGTGTGCCAAAGCAAATGATACTCCATAAATCCTACTATATTCCGCCTTGGTCTTGAGACACTTTTCCTTTCATTTACTTAAAAAACTGCGACATATGAAGTTTTCCTTTCAAGTTGTGTTTCCTCGGCTCTGCAAAACAGGTATAAATGAACTGCATTTTTATAGGACACAAGGTTACAATCTATGCAAGCTTCATCAGCTCCTCAAACTTATGAGCTCCAGCGTCTATTTCGGAGGGTATTTTTGAAATCATCTTTTGCCTAAGGAATTACAATAATGACTGGAGAAATGGCTCGTGAAACAAATTCTATTCTATGCAAGCTGTTCCTGCTACCTCTGGATAAGTCTTCTGAGAAAGGAGATGAAAGATCTCATAGCATCACCTGGAATAGGGTTTTTAGAAATTCTTTTTTAAAAGAACATTTTCCCTACAGGGGTAATCAAAGGAGTTCATTGAGGACATCACATTTGAATAGAAAAGGCTTATATTGGGATCTACTGAGAGATGAAAATGCAGTTTCTGCTTATTGAACGGATGGCATTCAATGGTGCGTGGTCCTGGTAGCTGGTGATCTTTCCAAACATAAAGCACACCATGTCACGTCCACGCTAGGAGCCCCCTAGTGGCTTCCTCGGCACTTATGGGCAAAATCTAAACTCCTCAGCTTGGATTGCAGGGCTCTTTTGATGCTCTTGCCACTACCTGAAATGATGTCTGTTTTGTTTGCTTGGTTATTGTGTGTCCACCCTATTGGAATTTAAGCTCAATGAGACAGCTCTGTCTTATTCTCCTTTCCACCTTCAGGCTCAAAGCAAAATAGGTGCTCAACAAGGTGTCACGCTACATTTGGGAACATGAGAAATACCTGGCTGCTCCTGTGTCCTAGGAGGCTGCCTAGCATCCTGCAGTAATTCTGCGGCACCTCAGGCCTATGAGAATAAGTCCTCTCATTGGAGGGCAGGACACAAACTTCTGTGCTTCTCTCTGGAGTCTCTGCTGGCCTAGACACTCCACGCACGTGACCTTGGTCAACTTAAAAACACGACCTACGAGAATGACAGCTAGGTCCCCTTGGCTTGGGGTTCTGACAAAGGCCTCTGTTCTAGGATCCCTCGACTAGGATAGACTGCAGGACCTCTTTCAGGGACATAGCACCAGATAGGGTGTCTTAGCTTTGTTACTGACTCCCTGGATGTAAACCACTTCTGTCCCGAAGAGCTTTCATGCTCTCACGGGCACAGACAGGTGCATGATTCTCCAGAGGGAGGCATGCTGAACATGTCAACACTGCCTCAGCAGCATTCACCCTTATTATCTTAGTGCAGAAGAAAGAAAGATAACCCTCAAATCCCCTGACTATTGACTTTTGCTCTTCAGTGATAGTCAAGCCCCCTGAAGGCCTGAGTTTGTAAACTGCCCTCAAAGTTCCAGGAATTCCTCTGTAAAACTTCTCAGTGTCCAATTCCCCTAAGGTGAAACATTTGGCATAGAGAATCTTTCCTTTTCATGTTTGAATCTTAAGAGAGACTTTGGCTGTGACACTCTATTCTGAATTCTGTCTGACTTCATCTGCTGGTAGCCTAAATAGAGGTGGTCCAGTGTGTTTGGATAGAATATACAATGGCAGCCACACCTTTGCTGATTGAGACAGAGTTCAAAGCAATTTTAAGGACTAAGCTTATGATTAAAAATAATACATAATTTGATATAATTTTGTGATTAAAATTACATTATATGATATAATTAAAATATAGGACATCATCCTAAAACTCATTTTCAAAGACATTCCAAAAGATATCAAGTGAGGCATTCCTAAAATTCCAGTGTTGAGTCAGAGGACATAGCTTCAAGTTTGACATGAGCAGTAACACCAGTAGACTCTTGTGACACCTTTTTTAGATCACTTTCTGAGTGTGCTGGATTAGATAAGTGTTCCCAGTTCTTTGCTTATCTTTGCCATCTGAATTTGCAGAGCCTGCCACCCTGGGTGGAGGATATTTCCCTGCCCCATCGATGTTGAGGTTGGCCATCTGACTTGCTTTAGTAAGTGGTATGTGAGCAGACATGAAGTTTTAAAAAGTGTTTGCTGGTATGGAAAGAGAATGTCCCAGATAACTACTGGCCTTTCAGACAGGTACCTGAAATGAAAAAGAAGGAAAAGACCTGTGCCCAACAGAAGCTGAGACTCCAGCTTGGTTAGGCCAAGCCCAGTCTTGATCAGTTAAACAATAGCCAACCTTCAGTCTTGTAAACAAGACAATACATGCTATTTGCTGTCAGCTATTTGGTTTTAGAGGTTGTTTGTAATGCAGAAAAATATGACTGATACATTGAGTGAGAACTAATACTGCTGGTGAACACACAATGTTTCAGAAATCCCTCTGAGGATATATAACACTTGAAGATGGTTTTCATTCCTATCTAGGTCTTCGCCACCTTTGGAATCTGGCTTCAATTACTGACTATCTGTCCAAGGTAAAAATAGTCTCTGCATAATAAATCCTGCATACCAATTTGATGAATTCAAAGAGATATGAGAACTGGTTCAAGAGAAACCCTGGTTTTAGAGTCAGACCTACCAGGCATTGAATCCTTTCCCTGAAAAGTGCAATCAGAGTGAGCAAAACAGGGCTCTATTCCTCCACATCTTCACTGGTAACATATAAGAGGGGATAAGTCATTCTCTCTTGTTATGAAGACTAAATTGCACAAGTCACATGCATTTTGCTCCCCTACAGGTCTTCTTGTTAGCTCTCCTTCCCTAAATTTATCTTATTTGCTTAATAAGGAGAGAAAGCTGAAAGATGTAAGAAAACCTAAAGGCACAGGAATGCTGTTGTGCACAGTAGGCCTGGAAACCCAGGTGGGAGCTCTATGCTCTTCAATGTGCCACAGAGTGACGACTGGAAGTATAGGTGGGCTCAATTTTCAAGATCAAGTATGGTTTCATTACGCCCTCTCTGCCCCTGGAACTTGACATTACCTACCTTTTTTTTTTTCAGAATCTCTTCCTAATGCCAGAAAATATAATTTTTGGTAAGAGGAACAGATAGTAGATGAACAGATTTTAACAAAACTGTCTTGTTTATAGCTAAACCTCTGAAGAAATTATAAAATATATGTCATTGTCTATAATATCAACCCCCAAAAGAAACTTGTTAAACTCCCCAAATGGCTATACAGTGGATTTCACCACATCCTCATAATATGAATATGTTTCTTTAAATCATCTAAAATGAATTTAGAATGACCTGAGTAATCGACTGTGATTCATGCAATAATTGCATACATGATCTTTTACTATTCTACCTAAAACATCCCTTTGGCTGGTTTCGGATCTCTAAGTTTTACCCAAATATAAGTTACTGCTGCTGAAAATGCCTAGAGAGATGTAATTGCAAGTGATGCATATACCATTTCCCTCAAACAGACAGAACCTGGCTCATTCCTCTTAACCACAGCAAGGCACTTGGGGTATAGTGAGTGTTTGACGAATGATAGGAGAATGAAGAGACCAAATAAGCCACAGAATTTTAAAGGAGGAAAACTGCATTTTAACATGCAAATTTCCCACAGCAAGCATCATTGTTCGTCTTAGTAATGAATGACAGTATTTCACAAACGATGAGCTCTGGACTAAGCTTGTGGTAGAATAGTGAAACCCCAGAAAAGGCACATTTCTCATCAAAAATCAATTTGTTTTCCTGCTTGAGCTGTAGTAAGCAGAGACAAGATAGCTTGGAGTTGTAATGTGCCAAGAAAACCTGCTGGGGCAAGAAAAGAAGTTCAGGATGTGCTCATAGTAGAAATAACTATCCATTTAAACACAAATGTTAGAAATTTACTTTGATGGACCTCTTTGGGAAGGTGGAGCTTTTGTGTATATTGAAGGTATTCCTCAGGGAAAAATCAAATCGATGTTTGCTCAGTATTTCACTTATGAACACCTGACATTTTCTTCTTACAAAGTAACAGGCCTTCATTTTGTCCCTAGGCTCAAAGAAAATGAAGAGTCAGGAGGATGACAAAATGAGAGCCAGCACATGATCTTTTTCTTACTTTCCTAGACATCCTAGACGGTGAGAATAACAATATATAGGTGGTTCAACACATAAGGAGTTTGGAAGATGTCACTCTGTCCTAACACGTGTGCTAACACATGAACAGCTAAACCAACTAAAAGAAAGCAACAACTTTCTTTAGATCCATCGAAGAAGTGAAGTCACAGAGCAAACTGCTGTCCCCAAAATTGGAGAGACAGACAGGTGGGTACAGAGAATCACAACTTATCTGAGCAGAAACCTCCTAGCAGAAGCCTCCACAGGAATGAGTACTGGAGTAGAAAAGCCTAAACTCTAACTGACGGATTGCTGGAGACTCCGTGTGGACAGGTCTGAATGACAGAAACTCCAGGGGGATCCATTCATCTGGGGCTATCATGCTTTTGTGAGTTTTACCTCCAGGAGCTGGACCAGGTTCTCACAATGAATATTAGAGAAAAATCCCCTCATGCTTCCAGAAGTGGGAAGGGAAAAAAGAAGAAACATCTTGAAACATGCCACAGCATTCTGTTTGTCATAACAAGGCCTGCCTTCAAGAGAAAATATTTCACCTGAGCCTAAACTATTGGGGTTCTATCAGATCCTAACCAACCTGGGGAAAGAGAGATACTCAATTCCCACCCACTCTAGCCTTCCATATAGAAGAAACAAAATGCCCAATTCCAGTTTACTCTAGCCCTCTTGCCCCACCTAAAAGAGGTGGAGGATCTAAGAAACACTTGAGATGTTCACAGTTCAGAGGTACAGGGCTGCTGAAAGTCTGAGACCTAATCACATAACTATATAATACTTCTCCTCCCCTGACATCTAACCACCACATGACTAAAGCCTTATTTATTGTAGTTCCTTTTTCTCTTCTATGTAGTACATTACGTTTGGCTGTCAAGAAAAACCTGTAAGACTTACTAAAAGAAAAAAGCAAAAGTTTGAAGAGACAGATCAAGCATCAGAATCAGATATGGCAGGAATATTGAAATTATCAGACCAGGAACTTAACAGCATCACAATGGAGGCCCTAGATAAATATAAAGCAATAAGACAAGAAAAATAAAATAAATTAAAAGGCATACTGATGGGAAAGAAACAAGTAAAATTGTCTTTATCCATAGATGACATGATTGTCTATATAGGAAATCCAGGTTTGACTAAAAAATCCCGGAGAAAATAAGCAATTATAGCAAGATTGCAAGATACAAGGTTAATATACAAAAGTCAAACATTTTCCTATGTACCAACAATAAACTAGTAGATTTTGAAATTAAAAACAAAATACCATGTATATTAGCCCCTCTGAAAATGAAATACTTAGGTATAAACCTAACAAAATATGTAAAAGAGCTATATGAGGACAACTCCAAAACTGATAAATCAAAGAAGAATTAAATAAATGAAGAGATAGTCTATGTGCATGGATAGAAATACTCAATATTGTCAAGATGTCAGTTCTTCCCAACTTTTCAGTTGGAAAGAAGAATCTATATTTTCAATGCAATCCCAACCCAGATTTCAGCAAGTTATTTTGTGGATATAAACAAACTGACTCTAAAGTTTATGTGGAGAGAGAAAAGCCCCAGAATAGCCAACACAATACTGGAGAAGAACAGTCAGAGAACTGACACTACCTGACTTCAAGACTTACCATAAAGTTTCAGTAATCAAGACAGTGTGGTATTAGCAAAAGGATGGACAAATAGATCAATGGAAAGTAATACAGAGTCCATAAATAGATCCTCATAAATATAGTCAACTAAATTTATCAAAGAAGCAAAGGCACTACAATGAAGCAAGTCTTTTCAACAAACTGGGCTGGAACAGCTGGACACTCACATGCAAGAAATGGATCGAGATGTGGATTTTACACACTTCACAAAAAAATCATTCAAAGTTAATAGCAGTCCTAAATTTAAAATAAGGAACTAAAAAACTCCCAGAGGATAACAGGATAAAACCTAGGCAACTTTGGATATATAAAATGGTGACATTTTACATATGACACCACATACATGCTTTATGAAAAAAATGATAAGCTAAATTTCAGTAAAATTAAAAAAAATCTGCTCTGTGAAAGTCAATGTCAAGAGAATGAGAAGGCAAGTCACAGACAGATAAAATATTTGCAAAAGACATAATGTGAAAAAGGATTTTTATCCTAAATATACAAGGAACTCTTAAAACTCACTAATAAATAAGTGAACAGCCCAATTAAAAATTGGCAAATGACTTCAACAAACACCCCACCAAAGAAGATATACAGATGGCAAATAGACATATGAAAAGATGCTCGACATCATATGTCATAAGAGAAATGCACATTAAAACAACAAAGAGATACCATTATACGTCTATTCGAATGGCCAAGATCCAAAACATTGTCAACACCAAATGCTGGTGAGGATGTGGAACAACAGGGACTCTTATTCATTGCCAGTGGGGATACAAAATGTTACAGTCCTTTAGAAGATAGTTTGTCAGTTTCTTAAAAAACTCACTATACTTTCATCACACTACCCAGCAATCTCACACCTTGGTATTCGCACAAAAGAATTTGCCCCCTTTGAAGGGTTAGAGACAGCAGATCAAGGACTTCAATGTATTTTCTTAGGCTTTACAATCCCTATGCCAAGACCAGCAATGACAGAGAGTTTCTGTTGCTGCACATCCTCATCAACGATTGGTATTGTCGGTATTTTGGATTTTGGCCATCTAATAGGGGTGTAAGTGTATCTTTCTGTTGTTTTCATTTATATTTACCTTATGACATACGATGTTGAGCATTTTTTCATATGCTTATTTGCCATCTGTATATCTTCTTTGATGTGGTATCTGTCAAATCTTTATTATACCATAATTACTAGTAGAAAACCTTGAAAACTTAAAGAAACTGGGAGTTTGTTCTTTAGGAGTAAAAAGGAAATAAACGAGATCTTGGCTTTTGCTTCAGCCAGGTTTAAGAGAGAAAGCCTGGGATGGAACACACAGTGGCAATTTCAAGAGAACAGAGAAGAGGGCAGTGGAATCATCTATATGGCCTCAAGTAAGGGAGGAAATCCGAGCCTGGATAGGCCTGTGTGGGTATGACGATTCATTCCTTGCTACCTCCCTCCATACCTCCAAAATAAATAATGATTCCCAGATCCCCCTAATGCTGTTCTAACAATCCCATAAAGACTTCTGTAGAAAAAGGAAGAAATTCAAGATGTCACAATGGTTTGGTGGCCACTAATATTATGTATCAGCGAGCTAATTTACCTTTCCACAAGGGCAGAAGCCAGCCCTGTCTTAGAATTTATTTCTACATAGTCACCTTCTCTCTTAACTCCAGGCAATTCCTTCAGCACCTGTGTAACTTGTTTATACCCAAATTAAACTACAGACATTTGTATGCTGTCTTGTAAATATTAGTTTTTTTAAAGGTTTTTATTTTCTATGACTTTAGCTATACAACAAAAGCATGAGAGTAGGCTCTCTGACTTTTCTTTTGCAACCATAATATTTATTTATGTAATGCACTTCTTTTGGTTAACACTGCATTTAAGCAGTACCATTCATATTTGAGATTATTTCTATTGTGTACATGTGTAGATAAACATATATATCATATACATAGAAATATACATAAAATATATACTATATAGTAGAATATAAATACAACGTGACAACATTTACCTCATCCTAGCTTTTATCACCCAGATTGAAAGGGAATTTGGCCAGCCTCTGCCTCATGTTTAGAAAGCACATCAGTCATTCAGTCATTTCCAGAGTATGGATACTGAACCAAGGTATTCAGACACCTTCCTGGTTTGCTTCCGTAGACAAAGATCCTATCTCTGCTGGTATGTACTGACATGTGCAGATGGACCCAGATCATAATGTTATCTTACATGGCATCTTCTATTTTTGTTTCTCTCACAAATAAAGTTTTGAATAACATGCTAGCAAAATGAGAACTATGGCATTCCAATGTATCAACTTAAGCATGGTATGATTAACTATTAAATACGTGTGGTCCTTCATGTTTGAAGAATGCTATGGTTAGGGAAAGTAAAGTGTAACCATCAGGGTCTGGGTAGGAAATGGGATTTCCTTAGATGTTTTAAATGCAAAAATTTGATAAAGGGACCACTTATGAAGACACAGTCATGGTTAAAATACAGGCAAGGTAAGTGGAGACACTCAGAGGTGTTAGCAGAAGAAAGCAGTGAGCACCCTAGAGGAAGTGTGGGGGAATAATGTAACCATAGCCTAGCAAGACGGAGCAGGAGCTGGGAAGTACAGGCTGCCCAGCTAACCATAGAAAGATGGTATCAACGCAGGTATGGGAAGGATAGACAGGTGGGGGAAAAAGGGAGTGGCATGGAGAAATGAAGGATTGGGAAATGGGGAGTTAGAGACAGGTAAGAACTATACCAATCACTTTCTCCCAATGTCCCATCCTCCTGGTAACCTGATTCCTTGCCTCCCCTATGACCTAAAGCCAACCAGAGGCTAGCCAGCAAGAACTCGAGCAGGCATCCACAGGGCAGGACAGTGAAGAGAAGGCAGTGGAGAAGGCGGGCAGATGGAGAGTAGGCAGCAAACAAGGGAATTGTGCTATTATAAAACACAACCCTCATAAAAGCTAATTCACCAGATTATCACTTCTAAACTGTTAACTACTTTAGACCTAGCTCCTAAAATAGGGGCACACATAGAAATGGCACAGAATCCCAGGTTCTGTCAGGGAGGCAACCAGAATTGGTTAAAAGTGACTATAGTTATGATACAGAGACCCCAAAACTAGAGTGAAGAGGTAAGAAGTGGCGTGCCCCAGCTCATTCCAACATTTGGCCAATTTTAAGGGGGGTTTAGAGTCTCTTAATTAGGAGACACATTAGTTTTTAATAGAGTTGGGCCAACATTTCTGTACTTGAATCTCATGTGTTTCACAAGCTCATCATTCACTCTCCATGAATATGCACTAGACAGAGATTTCCTTGAGGCTGGTAACAATAAGGACTTTATATCATTAGCAAAATTCTGGATCTACTGTGGCTTAATCACATTCTTCTCTACACTAAAATCTCCATTAGGTCCTGCTGATTTTTCCACAAGATTAATTTTCATATCATACTTTACATTTATTGTCATTTTCAAATATTTTAGCCACAAAATGATCCTTAAAACATATCTCTGCATATTCATGCATATATGTGTTTTTATATTTATACTAAGAATACATACATTTTGCGAGTCATTGGGTGTCGATGAATTTACTCAAACACCATTAAAGAGCGTCAAAAATTTGTTTGGCATGTTCAAATCTGAAGCAGCAGCTGGTGTGAAAAATAAAGGCCATTTGGCAGGTTTCTCTTAAGGAAGAGGCACTCAGCCTTTATCGTAAATATATTTTGAAGGCTAATGTACTTGGTAGAACTCGCAAGTACAGCCAGAATACAAAACACATCTCCAATCAGCAGTGCTTCACTTACTGAAGTTAATTGCTAAAAATAATAATAATGCCAAGGGTTAAGAGAGAGAATCTAGTACTTAACAAATGCCCCCAGAAAGCTAAGTCAGATTAGATACCTAGCAAAGGCAAGGCCATGCTGGTGTTCCTCACATTTTTCTGTCTAGATCCTTGTCAAGAGAAAACCATCCTTCAGATGTCAAGAAGGATTTGTGAGCATTAATCTAATTTTCCTTTCAGGACAAAGGAGCAAATAACTTTCATGAAGGAAGTCTTTAGTGCTTTACCAATATGCTCAGTTTTCTGCCAGATGCATGAAATGGCTGTTTGACATCAGCACTGCCTTCAATGTTCATCTCTTTTTGTATTGATTTATCTGCTAACCTTGACGAGCCAGTCTTAGATTGCAGATTGGTCACGCAGCAGGACAGGACCATTTTGCTTGGTGACAACTTGAATTTGTGATTGGCAGCCACCCTGCAACCAAACTGCCTAGCATCTCCAAAGTATCTTGAATCTTTCCAAGGAATAGCAATTTTTCCTTCTCTGCACAATCTTAATTTAAGAATTAGGGAAGGCATCACTGTAAAACAGCCAACTCCCTTATTTACTGTGACATTCACAGGCTGTCACATTCTGCCACCCAATCATTCAGGAAATGTTTTTCCCAGATTTGGGTGCTGTGCTTGGGGCTCCAGGCAATGGGAGAGAACTTCTAGGCTCAAAAAAACTTAACCAAGGGGGGAGAAGAAACAGACACACACACACAGAGTCATGCATGCAACCATGCATACACATACTTACACACGGTGGCAGGTAATGCCAGTACACCCAGATTCCCTTGATCCATCCCACATGTCACATGCATCATCAGTAGACAAGTTGTAGACAAGCCTATGGCATCCTATTTTATATAGATCTGTCTTTCTGGGAACTTTCTCTGGCCCCTAGAGGGGACAGGAGGGTGATCAGCTTGAACAAGCCAGAACTGATAGAAAGCTGCTACCTCTGGGAATAATCCTTACCCAGTAAGTGATGAGAATTGGTGGGCAAATACCTCAGCCTCCTCGACCCTCACTGGCACAGTTATGAAGCCTGGTCCTTATGGTTTCTCAGAAAAATGAACCCCTGTATTGGTTTCCTACTGCTGCTGTAACAACCCCCCCATAAACTCAGTGACTTAGAACAACACAAATGCATTATCTTACAGTACTGCAGGCCAACGTTCTGAAATGAATTTTACTGAGTAAAAATCATGATTAGGGCACGACTGCATTCCTACTGGAGGCACGGGAGCAAATCCATGCCCTTGTGTTCTCCAGCTTTCAGAGGCCACATGCATTCCTTGGCTCGTGGCTTTTTCCTCACATCACTGCGACATCTGATTCCACTGTCACATCTCCTTCCCTCCCTCTGCTTCTGCTGTAATGGTTCATTGTCTTCTCTGACTCTGACCCTCCTGCCTTCCTCATATAAGGACCATTGTGATCATACTGGGCCCATGGGGATCATCCAGAATCCTCCCATCCCAATATCCTGAACTTCATCAATATCTGCAAAGTCTCTTTTGCCATGCAAGGAAACATATTCATAGGTTCTGTGAACTAGGACGTGGACCTCTTTTTTGAGGCCATAGTTTAGGTTACCACAGTCTCCAACAAAAATGAACCCTTGTTGCCAGAGCAATAACCCATTTGTTAATGTACCCTTCCTTGGCTTTACTCCCCTCCTCTCTCCCTCCTTTCTCCCTGTCCTACTGTTTATGAGATTGCCTCTCAGATGTCTTTTATCCAACTTTTGATCTCAAATTTTAAAACTCGCACGTACTCGTCAAATTTTAAAAATAATATAACGGGTATCCAAAGACAGAATCTGATTTAAAAAAAAAAACTCATTGAAAATTTTATTTAAAAGTCTGATTAAAAAAATAATACACCAGGCTGGGCATGGAGGCTCACAGCTGTAAAATAGGTGTAGGAGGATGTTCCTACAGTGCTCCAATGAAGCACTGCTGATTGGAGATGTGTTTTGTATTCTGGCTGTACTTGGGAGCTCTACCAAGTACATTAGCCTTCAAAATATATTTATGATAAAGGCTGAGTGCCTCTTCCTTAAGAGGCCACCTGGCTTCCTTGAGGCCAGGTGTTCAAGGCCAGCCTGGGCAATATAGTGATGTCCCATGTATACAAAAGAAGTTCGCCTGGTATGGTGGTACATGCCTGTAGTCCCAGCTACTCGGGAGGCTGAGGCAGGAGGATCACTTGAGCTCAGAAGTTCAAGGCTGTAGTTTGCTGTGATTGTGCCACTGTACTCCAGCATGAGTGACAGAGTGAGGCCTTGTCTCAAAACAAAACTAAAATAGAGAAAATGAACAGAAAAGGGGAGCAAAAACACTATAGAAATTCAGATACAGCGGAGATCAGTCCAAGTGGAAATCTAGAAGGTGCCATAGAGAAGAAAGGATTTCAGTCAGACTTCAAAGAATTGGCATGTTGTTGATAGTCTAATGAGTAGTTCGAGATTTTCCTCTTTCTTAAAATATGTATCAGAGCCAGTTTCTGACAAACCAAAAGAAATACCATCATCTTGAAATCAAACATTTATCAAAAATTTTTCAAGTTCCCAAGCAGAGACATATGACCAAGATTTTCAAACACCTGAAGACCTTCCATTTTATCTGCAGGATTCCAAAACCAGAGCAATGTTTTACAGGGATATCTTGCTGGTTTTTCTTCTCTGTTATTGAAGTAGAACGCAACAATCCAATTGAATGAATAGTTATTGTGTCTCAAATACAACTCTACCACCTCAGGGAAACACCAGAATAAGGATGTAAAAACGCCACTGCGCTCAAGCAGTTGACAGACTTACTGGGGAAGCAAAACCACAACACAGTCTTAAAATTGGAAAACCAAGCCTGTATGTTTGTTTTGTTTTGTTTTTAGGAGAGGCCACATCATCAATACTTTTGATGTCACGGGGCAAATCCTATGCAGAAAGAAAACTTGGCTATCAATGACTTTGAGCAGCACAGTGACTCAGAAGATTCTGACTTTATGAAGGCTTAGGAATAGCTCACTCTCCTTATTTCACTTTCATTTTCCTTTTGCGAAAGAGTGATATGTCATAAAAGCCTGTGTCTAAAACGAATCTAAAAGTGCTCTTTTGATAAATATAAAACACAAATTTTAAGGGGTAATAAGGGATTGTATCATATTTCATGTATTCTAAAGGTATACAAAATTACAGCAGCATCTTACAGTTGCTAGAGTTTAGGATTCGAAAAAGTATAACATTGTGAAGTGACAAATCAGTCAAAATCTAGATAACTTATCTTTTATTACAACTTCATAAAGGACGTATTTGGCCTCAAATATTTTGCTTCACTCTCAAGGCTGAGTGACATAAATTTAATGGAAGAATAGGGGTGGCCCCATCTCCTCCCTTTCTTTGTTCTCCTATGGTTCCTTTTTTTTTGCAATACATTTCCCTTATAGAAGAAGGCCGCAAAGAGCATTTTCTTCTCCCCAAATAATTTTAGAGGGTTTGATGAACCTGAAAAGCTAGAAGTAGAAAGTCAGGCGAAGAATAGTGCGATTAAATGTTTTCTGCCATCAGAATTACCCTTCAAATGGTAGGAGACAGTCTGGGCAAGCCTGCAGTAGCCACAGTGCACTCTTCTCAGAGGATTACATGGCTATCTGGATGAGGACTTATTCCTGTCTTTGTTACAAGTCACCGCACACGCTGACACTAACGGGGCATGGGGCTTCCCCTTGGCATGTGTGTGGCAGGCAGCCAGGGCTGTTCGGCCAGCATGATGGATGGCTGCTGGGTGTGGCTGCTGCAGTGTGGGGAAGTTTGCTGAGGGAACACATTGATGGCTGTAAATGCTGAGAAATGTAGTTCTGTTTTTGCCCTCCATACTGCATTAAATGATCTCCCATCTGAATGCGATTTTCCTGGAAACTTTCATGCAGTCGCCATGGAAAAGAATTTGTCTCCACCTTTCATTCCTACCTAAAAGAAAGCTTGCCACATCTTTAATGCCAGCAGAAAGCCACACCCCAGCATGGCTTTCAAACTTTCTTGCAGATTCATCATCCATGTAAAGGAACAGAGAGGTACCTTGTAGTGGTGGGATGGTGGGGTGTGGAGGAGATATTACTATACAGTCCTACCTTGGTATCCGAAGGGAATTGGTTCCAGGACCCCCCACAGACACTGAAACAACAGATGCCCAAGTCTCTGATAAAAATGGAATAGTATTTGCATACAACCTATGCACATCCTCTTAAATATTTAAAATAGGTCCTAGATTACTTATACTACCTAATAAAATGTAAATGTCATGTTAACAGTTGCCATATTATATTCTTTATTTGCGTTAATTTTTAATTGCTGTTTTGCTATTTATTATTTTTTTCTTAATATTTCAATCAGCAGTTGGTTGAATCTGCAGACGTGGATCCCCCCAGATACAGAGAGCTGACTGTAGGGGCGAGGGAGAAGCGATCCTGCCTCCAAGTACAACGGTGATTCCTACCCAGTGTGGGGAGACATATGCCTACAGGACAAGGCCTCCACGCAGGTTATGCTAAGTCAGAGAGTGGATAGGGCTGACATCCAGCCAGGTCAGCTGCCAAGGTCTGTGTTCAAGTTCAAGGGTGACAACCTCCCCACCTTGACCCCAAGAACGAACTACTTTCTCTTGCACAAAAGCAATTAGACTGCCAAGCCATGCACCTATAGGGTTGCCTCTGTTCCCAAAGGGTGGTTTTTCTCTAATTTGTATGAATTTACTGTGTATGCTGGCAGGCACCCTGGAACTGAGTGAGTTTTCCAATTGATCATTTTTAATCTGTGCTTCATGAAAATCAGCCAGCTACTGATATTGATGGGAGTACGTTAGGCACTCTGAAGCAGGAAAAAGCAAAGAAAGCTGAGAACCACCAAATTAGAGGTTGGGAGAAGATCTCCACTGTAGAGTGTGAGATGCTTTCTTGTCCATTATCTTTTGCTCACAGTATCCCAGCTCAGATGTCAGGGCTGGGCAAGGTGGGTAGTTGGGACAACATGAAGCCTCGCTCATTAAGTGACATTTCATCCTAAGGGATCATAAAAACAAACCAATAAAAAATAAACAACAACAAATGTAGAATGAATACATAGAAATACAATTTGGAAGGCTAAAGCATAAATCAACCATGAAGTTGCTAGTTATAAATGATTTAGGATAAAATGCTTTTATTAATAGCTAATATATATCGAGCTCTTACAATGAGATATTCACTCTGTTAAGAGTTTTCAATTGCCTTATTTCATTTAAGTTCTCCCAATGACACTATTTCAGGTTAGACGTAATTAATTCTCCTTCCTATTTTATGGAGAAACAAACTGAGGTCCGCAGTGCCAGGAGTTTGCCTAGACTTGCAGAGCTAATAGGGACTTGAGCCAGGATTCAAATCTAGGCAGTCTGAACTCCAAAACCACACTCTGGAACATGCAGACACATTTCTATGTTGGAAAACAAAAGATCTTAAGATAATTTTGCTTCTTTTAGCTGATAGAAAACTGACCCTTTGAGGAGTATGCTATTTAAAAACATGCAAATCTGATTAGTAAACCCACGTGGGTATCACTTGTGAAGAGAAATGCAAACTGGGACTCGAGAAAGGAAATAAGTCAGGGAGCTGTTAAGAGCAGGATAGATACTAGCAGAATTGGAAACTAAGGGAATTGGCAAAGTCACTGTAGCACAACTAATAGCTATTATTTTTTAAAATGCATGCAAAGGTAGAATTCCCTCAAGCTTAGAAAACAGTAAATTTAATACTCAGCTCAGAAAATGGGACCAGGGATGGCTGTCCTCACTACAAACAGTTGAAATGCAATGTAGGAATGCTGGTTTCTATTGTCTTGGGGGGATGTCTTCAGACAAAAGTTACTCCCTGATAGATGGTAAATGGGTCAGACATTGACCCAGTCTAATTTTATTCTTCTCTGATTTCTGGTGGACAGATTTTAAAACTGACAGATGATTCATGGTAGATGTTTGCCTCTTATAATTCCAGCCTTTTCACTGTGCAAATATTTTTGAATGCCTACTCTATACCCTAGTCTGTACACACTCTTCAGCATCCCATACTCTACCTAGAGAGACTATTTCACTCAACATCTATTGAATGGTGATTTTGGGCCAAACACACTGTTAGGGACCATGCCATATATTGTTTCTAATCTTCCCAATATACCTGAAGGCCAGGCCTTATTATTTTAGTTACTTAACGAGTAATATGAAGCTCAGAGATGTGAAATAACTAGTTTAACACCACATCGCTGGTAAGTGATAAAGATGAGTCAATCTGGGTGGAAGGGCTCAAAAGTTCATTCTTGCTATTGTTTTCTATTAGGATTAAGACAATAAATTAGAAGTATGAGAAAAAGTTGTTTTAGGAATTCAGGGGCAAGTAAAATTCTTACCAGATTAGGGATAAAAGGCAGAGAATGTAAGACCAGAAAAACTTCCTGGAAGAAATGTATTTATGACAAACCCCAGAGGATAATGGGATTTAAACATGAACTAGAAAACAAGATTCTGTAGAGGTAGTGTGAGCATAGGTACAGGGCCCGAAAAGCATAAAACATGGACTTTACTGCATCAAGTTTAGTTACGGGAAAGAACATTGGGACATAAGGTAAGAAACAAGTTAATAAAACGAGTACTGAAATGATAGGACATAGAATAAACTTGGATGATAGCAAGAGGGGAAAAGGTGAGAAATATTCAACAGTTGCAGAGAGAAAAAATACTGGAAAATAGCTGGCAACAAATTACATGTGGGAACAAGGTGAAAGAAATGGTTATGAGTAACTGGGGATTTAAGGCTTGAATAATGGTGTCATTAATAGAAAAAAATAGGAAGGGAAAGAAAAATAAGATGACAGACTTAGCATTAGACAAAGTAAATCTGAAGCCAGTGAAACAAACGAAGGAGATGTCCAAAGTGAACTGACTCGAAAAGTCAAAGTTAGAGAAGGGTATAGTCTTCTAAGCCTGCAGTTGAGTAAGACACGTTACTTAAAGGAAGGCATAAAGAGAGACAAGATGGAATTAAAGGAAGAAGATTAGCTAGGAAAGAGCATCTGGGAAAGATGTGGGCAGATAAGTGAAAAGAGAACCAAGAAAACATAGAAACGTCAACAGAAAGCCTTTTTCAAAAAAGAAGAGATGGTGTTGAAGCACTCAAAGCTACAGAAAACTCAAGACAAATGAGCACCCGAATACAGAAGTTGGTTCTGTTCCTTGGAGGTTGTTGGTATATACTTTGAGGAAATAGTGTGGGACCAGGAAGGAGGAAGGTGCCACATTGAAAATGGTTTGGGATCATTGTGGGGAGATGGTAAAAACAGTAAATATAGTCTCTCTGTTCAAGGAGTTTTAGGAAAGGTAGAAGATAAGCTTGTTCAGGATCTTAGAGTCAAGAAAAGCAGTTTTTTGCTTGTTTGTTTTATTTTTTATTTTTTTTGAGACGGAGT
>NW_016812016.1:2904345-2916287 GCF_001698545.2 Rhinopithecus bieti
GGATGGTCTCGATCTCCTGACCTCGTGATCCGCCCGTCTCGGCCTCCCAAAGTGCTGGGATTACAGGCTTGAGCCACCGCACCCGGCGCTTGTTTGTTTTTAAGTAAGAGGACAGATTTGTTTGCTGTGAAAGAAAAATATTTAGTTTGGAAGGGGGAATGAAAAGAGATCAGAAAGAGGATAATTGATAGATCATCAATCTGGAGAAAGAGGTAGAAGAGTTGGAATTCACATCAAAGGCAGAGGAGCTGACTGTAAGGAAGATTGGGGGATAACTCCTTCTTTTAGACAGAAAAGAAGGAGAAGGAAATAGATGAAGATACAAAAAAATGTAGTGGAAGAGAGGAAGGAACTGGAAAGTCCCATGTTACAGGTTCATTTATCTCATTTAAGAAAGAAACTAAGGAATCTACAGAGTGTACTTGGCAGAAGGTCAGGTCAGCAGTGGAGGCTTTATTACAACCTGAAAACCCACAGGTGTGGGAATCAAACAGACATGAAATATAAAGTTTTTTTGAGTTCTGTGTAAGTTACCATCTCAGCCCCAGAGTTAACATAAAAAAAAAAAAAAGGGAATAACACTACCTAGAAGGTTGAGGTTTGAATATATGCAATCACATCAAATTCTTAGCACAATGGGTGTTACAATGAGTACTCTCTCCCTACTTGCCATTCCTTGAGTGGAGCAGGGAACACTGGGATTGAATGCAGGGAAGGATATAGTAGGCAAGTGATTAGAGATGAGCCCTAGGAGTACTGATAAGTGGTAAGGGCCCAGCTGAGAAGCAATAGAAGTTCAAGTGTGGAAGAACAGCATGTGTGATGGGAAAATACAGCTGGCCTGTCATCCCTATGCTGATAGTTTTGGAAGAGAATTGGAAAATGTGAGTAGCAGTATTTCCCCAAGAATGAGAACTAAGTGACTAATAAAGAAAGAAGGGGGCCGGGCGTGGTGGCTCACACCTGTAATCCCAGCACTTTGGGAGGCCGAGGAGGGCAGATCACGAGGTCAGGAGATTGAGACCATCCTGGCTAACACAGTGAAACTGCATCTCTACCGAAAATACAAAAAATTAGCCGGGCGAGGTGGCGGGCGCCTGTAGTCCCAGCTACTCGGGAGGCTGAGGCAGGAGAATGGCGTAAACCTGGGAGGCGGAGCTTGCAGTGAGCCGAGATCACGCCACTGCACTCCAGCAGGGGCAACAGAGTGAGACTCCATCTCAAAAAAAAAAAAAAGAAAAAGAAAGAAAGAAAGAAAGAAGGGAAAGGACAAAAAACAAAGAGGAGAAAGGGACACATACAAGACCATTGTTGATATAATCAACCATGGGATCCAAGATGGATGAAGGAGGTGGGAAAAAAAAAAAAAAAAACTTTTTATAAGCCCAATAATAGGGATGAGTTGGGAGACCAGGAAGCATGCCAGGGAACAGAGCATTAGCAAAGCCAAGGACTGAGAGAAGGCAAAGAAGGAAGTGAGGGAGGACAAGAGATCAAAGGTGGCAGAGAGGAGGAGTGTTATGTTCAGAATCACAGTGATGCAGAAGCTGTAGGTGAGGCAAGGTCCGGGATGGCAGCTGAAATAGAGGCAGAAGAATACAGGAACTGCTATATCAGGATGCAATATCCCCAGAAACAACGACAGAGAAGAATAGGCAAGAAGATGGCCAGTGTCCTGCCACTGAGAAACAGCCCTGGACCACCACAGATGGAGGCAGCCAGGGTGGAAAGGGAGAGAACCATGAGGGTTGTGCACACAAGCCAAGATGGGATTGGTGGTATCTCTGCAGCATAAGAAAGTGGCCTGGAAGTGCAAGGGATGCCCTGGTTCTTCCTCTGCACTCCGCAGGTGGCAGGGAGATGACACACAAAGGAGTAGCTTCCCCCTCCATCCCCTGTTGAAGGTTAGGAGGAGATGGTACCTCAGGGGAAAGCCAGGCTTCAGTTTTATAGTGACAAGGTGAAACAAACATCCAAGAAGCTGAGAAGAAGGGAAGTTTATTGAAAATTGTACAGAAAGGGCCGGGTGCGGTGGCTCACGCCTGTAATCCCAGCACTTTGGGAGGCATAGGCGGGCGGATCACGAGGTCAGGAGATCGAGACCATCCTGGCTAACACGGTGAAACCCTGTGTCTACTAAAAATACAAAAAATTAGCTGGGCGTGGTGGCACATGCCTGTAATCTCAGCTGCCCAGGAGGCTGAGGCAGGAGAATCACTTGAACCTAGGAGGCAGAGGTTGCAGTGAGCCAACATCGCACCATTACACTCCAACCTGAGCAACAGAGCAAGACTCTGTCTCAAAAACAAAACAAAACAAAAAATTGTACAGAAAGATAAACAGACTTACTTCTGAGAAATGTGGGAAAACTAGGGAATTGTCAAGTTGACAACTAAGTTGTTTTCAACTAATATTTTGATGAGACCTAGAGCAAATTCCTTAACTTACCTGTGCTTCTAGGAAGTGGAAATAGTGAAGAGACCTCATATCATCGTTCTGAGGGTAAAATCAGTTAAAAAAAGAAAGCCTTTAGAATAGGGCCTGGTATGGAGTCAGCGCTTGGTACATTACTGTTAGGAGTAATATTGGGATGGGGTGTCTGGAGCCATTTGCATAAACCCCCTTCATCCCTTCTCTCTACTGCGTTCTCCATCTCGAATGTATCCTGTTGTCCTCGGGACATGCTCTTTGGATGGCTCCTTACGTTCCCAATGGCATTGCCCAGGCCCAAGGCCCCTTTCTTGTGGACTGGATTCCTGCTCATTTGGTCTCTTTGCTTCCATTTCTCTCCCCCTCCCAACTCCTTTTGTACCCAGCTGCCAGGCATGACCCTGCCTAAGGACACACACACTGGGGCCCTGCTTCCCATAAGCTCCATCATCTTTGTGGGTCCCAGGCCCTCCGTAGCTTGACATCGATCTCACTACCCACCTGTATTTCACAACTCCCCAACATGGGCTTTCAGTGCAGCCACATCCCAGGCCTCCATGTGAACCCTGTTTGTTCCAGTTTCCGTGCCCTCACCTGTGCTATGCCACTACCTTCCCAGGCCTCCATGTGTACCCTGTTTGCTCCAGTTTCCATGCCCTGACCTGTGCTATTCCACTACCTTCTTTTCTTCCTGCAAATGAATTCTACCTCTCATTTCAGATCATCCCCACTTCCCACCTCCTGTCTTCTGCTCATCTCTGACTATGCCAACCAACAGATTTTCACATCAATCCTTTTTTGTGCATATTATATACATTTCCTAGCCAGCAGTAATCTCTTATAGGGTCAGGACCATGTCTTACTTTTTCTTCTTTTTAATTCCCCACAGAATGTATGCCGGTGTTGAATGCATAGCTGTCAATCAGTGGTTGTCAGCAATTGGCTTTCGTGTTCACCACCTGAGCTCCTAAATATCTTCTATAGTCTAGTGAGCTCAGTGAAAATGAGATGAACTGCATAGAAATGTGTTTCAAAAATATCCCCCCTTCCATTCTTGGAGGTCTTGCAAAGTGATAGAAATTCCATTATTATGGGTTTATCCTTTGGGTCTTGAATATTTTTCCATCTTCTAATACTTCTAAGAGAGTGAAAATGTCCTCAAGGCAGGGAGAATGTCTTATTGCATGACAGAGTGATACTTTCCATGGAGATTGAGATGGCTGACAGGGAGGAAGACTAGGGAAGATGCCTTAGAGCATGGCCTTTTGATATGGGAGATCTATCTGAGGAGAAAAGATGCAAGAACAGTAGGAGATGGGTAATAGAAAAAATAAAAGGAAACACACAAAAGGCAAAGTGCATGGAATAAACTCACCGTATTGACACAAAGATAGTGCTTCCACGTCCAGACAACCTTTTAAGGTCTTTCTGCTCTGTGACTGCACAGTTACTGAGCTTCTCTCTTTGTCTACAAGCTGTTTTTTTTTTTTTTTTTTTTTTTTTTTTTTTTTTTTTTTTTTGAGCCAAACTGTTTTCATAGATAATGTCATAATACATCCTAAGTAATTTGAAGCAAGGTGCAAATCACTAGTCAACTGTGAAATCATCAGAGCATGAGGAATGGAACAGGAACAACACCAGGATATTGGTTTCATTTGTAGTTAAGACACCAACAAGGCTAAACACCAATTTCTTCCCACTGACTTAAATCAATAGCTTCTTTCTCTCTTTTTTTTTAATTGAATGGAAGTATGGAGGAAATATCCTCTTAACATGTTCAATACTTCCTCAGCACAAGTACTTTTGAAAGGGGTCCTGCATCTAATTTTGTTAGTTGATGTGGATCCTGCATTTAATTATGTTCTGACACTGGCCATTAGTCCTTATTCAAATTCAATGCAGCGGCAGACATATTCATTACCTACGAAAGACATTTATACCCTAGTGGGAGGAAAACATAAAAATTGCCATCTAAAGAGTAAAGGTCTATCCAGAATGTAAAAAGAGAGAACCTGGACTCTGCTTTCTGACATATAGCCACCTTACTCGCATCATGGTAGATGCTTGGAAATCAGATTGCCATTTCTAGACATTTCCTGAATAGTACTATACGATCTTAACATCACAGAAACTTTAATTTCAGTAAGAACTTCACGCAAATTAGAATGCAGTCTGCTGTTCTCAGAGGACACCCTCTCCTTTGCCACTACACACTCAGGAAGAAACAGAGTACCTGGCACTTGGTAGCAGAAAATGAACATTTGTGGACTGAATAAACAAAGTTCTACTTTTCACATTTTTTACCAAGCCTACACCAAGTTGAATCAATAAATATTTGATTTATTCTTCTGCTGCAAAATTCATTAACCACATGGCTGCACCTTCCTAAAAGATTATATACTGTGGCCAGTTTCTTCACAATAAAATATAAAGAAAAGGAGATCTGGAATAAGAGAGAGAGGAGAGACAGAGAATATTTGGAATGAGAGAGAGAGAAAAATAACCTCCTGAATTCCAATTTTCTCATTTGTAAAATGGGGAGTGCAATGTTTCCCCTGGAGAGGTAGGAAAGATGAACTGAGATAATGTATGCATTGCACCTGTCTAACACGGACAGTGCTGTGCCCCAACCTCACTCTCCAGCTTGCCTGGCTCCCCTCCAGCAATATGGTTTGAGTAGCTAAATGCTGGTTTTTCATTTTCATGTTAAAAGTCAAAAACTATTCTAAAGCTATGACGTATCATGGTAGATACATCTTCTTAAAACAAAATTAAAAAAAATACCATTTATACTTTAAATATCCCAGAAAAGTAGGCTTCATTCTTCTTATAAAGGCACTTCATTCTAAGGTGTTTAGAAATTTCCACCAGCTGACCTTCAGGCAGAGATCTGAGCATAAGTAATTTATTTGGAGGATAATGCAAACAAATATATTTGAAGGACAAAGCAGTTACCACTGTGGACAGCTGGGGCTAAAGTCCACTGGGAAACTTTGGGAAATGGTATAGAACACACACTTTGGAGTTATCTTGTCTGAGGAGCAAAGGAGGTGGGTACTTATCCACCAGTCCCATCACTCATAGATCTAGGAGTGATGTAGTGGGTGGGATGATATAGCTGGGATGTAGTGGGTGTTAATTCCTTGGCATTCTAGACTTGCCTGGTCTTTAGCAGAGCAGGTTCCAGCAGCCAGAGAATACCTTCAGAGAGCAACACACTTTCTCCTGAGTGGATGTCAGGCTGCATGGACGTGGTGAGCGCAGACAGAAGGACCATGTGCAGGACAGCAACAGTATCTGCTGCAATGCCCAACTTTGGCACCCAGTGCATTTACAATAAATAGCTGCAAATTATGATTGAATCTAAAAAGACTTGCTGGGCCTCTAAGGAATGTTCCTCCTCAGGAGTAAAAAAAAATTCAATTTTTATAGGCTCTAGGGAAACCTTAAAAGAGTCTTTAAGAGCTTCTCTAGCCATGAAATATCTTGTTTCAGAGGACAAAAATCACTTTGGAGGGCTGCTTACAGAGTAGCAACTGTCACATAATGAGTTTAAATAAATAAAATTCACTTTGTAATTACAATACAGTCTTTTTTCTTCTTAGTATCTCTCCAAGCCCTTGTTTTAAAGATTTTCACAGGAAGTATGCCAGAGAGAAATCAGACTGGAATTGTCATGACATAGAAAACAATAGAGGGAAGGAATAGCAAAGAATGATGAGACCACTGGTTCCAGCAACATGCCCATAGGCCATATCACAGTGTGAGGAGTTTGACAATTCTGGGCATTTTGTTAGATTCTGATCCAGTTCATAAAAATGCCACCGTTCACTTGTCAGACCCGAAGTGAATCACACCATCCTGTGTTCTTTTACTGACCTTTGCCCCATACCAACAGCTGTGTGCAGGTGGGATTGTCAACATAGTACTTGAATAAATGAGTGAATTAATTACTTTAATTGAATGAATTAATATATCCTCAGGGCTAAAATAATATGGAAGCCTGCCTAATCTGTATATTATAACAATGCCAGGCAATGAGCTAAATAGTTCAAAGCATTTATGGTTATGGAATGAATGAATGAATGAATGAATGAATGAATGAAAGAATAAGCACACAAATGCATTGACCTGTGCAGAATGCCCAGCCATCACTTTTTCTGAGCAAGAAAGTCTTGGCTCAAACTTAAAGTAGTTCCCCACCACCACCATCACTCCATAATGCCCTTCTCTATTACATAACTCTGTTTCATTTCCTTTACAGTACACAGAACTTAAAAAAATTATGTCACTTACTTATTTTCCCTTCACTAGGGTGAAAACTCTGGGGCAGCTGGAGCCATGTGTTATTTGCTCATCACTGTGTCCATGGAGCTGAGGACCCTGTCTGATACATTAAGCATGGGGTCAGTAAATATGGATGGTATGAATAAGAGGTGTGGCCATGAAGTCACCTTCCTTCACAGGGCATGAAAGAAGAGATGCCACCAAAGGTAAGGTGGGCACATGGAAGCACTTGTGGGTACAGTGGTGGAGGTTAGATCTTCATGCAAGGTCTTTGGATGTTGATGAAATGACTGTCACTCTTGTGGATCCCCAGCCACATGTCTACCCCTTCCTCCCGACCTGCAGGTGTGCCGTGTTTTCTCATGCCTCACAAGCTTAGAGAAGAATTGAAGCTCATCACCCCGCCTGATTGTAGACTATGAACAGCCCTGAGCCAGCGCTCCCCTCAAGAAATCTAGGAAATGTGTATTCATCTGTTCTAAAGTTATGAGGAGAAAATTCTGCCTACTCTTCAAAATTCATCCTGGGATTGCCAAGCATTTGTCTCACAGCCTGGGCCAGAACCTTGCTGAAGCCAGGACACCTGAAAGCTCTTAACATGGACAGAGCTGTGCCCCAACATCACTCTCCACCTTGCCCGGCTCCCCTTCAGTAGTATGGCTTGAGTGGCTAAATGCTGGTTTTTCATTTGCATGTTAAAAGTCAAAAACTATTCTAAAGTTATGATGTATCATGGTAGATACATCTTTTTAAAAACAAAATAAAAAAGTAGCATTTGTACTTTAAATATCCCAGAAAAGTAGGCCTCATTCTTCTTATAAAGGCACTTCATTCTAAGGTGTTTAGAAATTCCTACATGTAAATGTGGCAAATCTCATTCACCTTAGTTATCTTTATTTATGACTCTACCTATATAGAATATTAAAAAAGTGATGTAACCTCCAAAAAATAGGGAGAGTATCAAGTAAAGAAAAAGATACAAGCTAGCTTTCACTGGTGAATATGCTGAGGGTAGAAAGAAAGTCAAAAAATCAAATCAGGTCTCCCTCCATGGGAGGTAAGTGCCTCATAGGAATGTCAGCCCTATCCAGTGTTTATGGCCCATTTACCAGGAGCCATTCGCAGTTCAAGGCATTGGAGATACAAGGATGACTAAGACATGTATCCTAACCTCAAAAAGCCCAAGCGAAAAATAGACTTTTCAGGCAGAGCAATAATGAAGGTAGAAACAAAGCTGATCTGGAGACAGAGCAATTAATTTCCAGGGATGGCTAAGAAGGTGCTATATTAAGATGAAGTTCTGAAAGACAATTACCATCTGAGCAGGTACATAAGGGTTAGATGATGTGATTATATTTAATTTTTTTCAGTACAGTCAGAGTGGGATAAAGCTAAGGCAAGAGTTTTAGAAGGGACTGGGAGATTCCAGGAATGGTTAACATATAAATTAAACATATCACTAGAATTTCCAGGGATGGCTAAGAAGGTGCTATATTAAGATGAAGTTCTGAAAGACAATTACCATCTGAGCAGGTACATAAGGGTTAGATGATGTGATTATATTTAATTTTTTTCAGTACAGTCAGAGTGGGATAAAGCTAAGGCAAGAGTTTTAGAAGGGACTGGGAGATTCCAGGAATGGTTAACATATAAATTAAACATATCACTAGAATTTTTTTCTCTAAAGATATTTCAAAAATCAGTGAGGAAGAAGGTTGGCTAGTTCATAGGGCAAGTGACTTAAATTATTAGGGAAATGCATTTCTATAAACAGTGATATTGGACAGACAGAGCAAAGTCATCCACATACTTTTCTCTACATCCCCACTCCCTCCCATTTCTGAGTAAATGGTCTCAGGGAATGACTTGTCTTTTGTGAAAAGAACAGCCAGTTAGATGGGCCAAGTATGGTGGCTCATGCCTGTAATCCCAGCACGGTGGGAGGCTGAAGCAGGAGGATCATTTGAGCCCAGGAGCTCAAGACTAGCTTGGGCAACACAGGGAGAACCCCATCGCTACCAAAAAATTTAAAATTAGCCAGGCATGGTGGTGCATGCGGATTGCTTGAGTCTGGGAGCTCAAGGTTGCAGTGAGTCATGATTGTGCCACTACACTCCAGCTTGGGACACGGTGAGACCTTGTTTCTGGAAACAAACAAACAAACAAAAACTACAAGCTATGTGAGATGGCTGCACCGTGAGTGAGTATCAGCTGATGGGTAGCAAACGTCCTTCATCGAATAGCTAAAATCATAGAAGGGACCAAGATACTTCAATCATCAATTTGTCTTGAGAGAAAAACAGAGGTTTTCCTCAAGCTGTAGGATCAAGAACAAGGTGCTTAATAGCAGGGTAAGTTTGGAATAAAATATTCAGTAAATGTAACCTGTTTTTAAATGTGCTTATTTTAAAATAAACTTTGTATTTTACAGTAGTTTTTAAAGTTTTTTGTTTGTTTTTTGAGATGGAGTCTTGTTCTGTTGCCCAGGCTGGAGTGCAGTGGTGCAATCGTGGCTCACTGTAACCTCTGCCTCCCGGGTTCACATGATTCTCCTGCTTCAGCTTCTCAAGTAGCTGATATTACAGGCCTGCACCATCACACCCAGCTAATTTTGTATTTTTGGTAGAGATGGGGTTTTGCCATGTTGGCCAGGCTGGTCTTGAACTCCTGACCTCAAGTGATCTGCCCACTTCGGCCTCCCAAAATGCTGGGATTACAGGTGTGAGCCACCATACTTGGCCTAAAAGTATATTTTAACTGACTTCTTAGATTAATCCTTTGTTAGCTCTAGAAATTAGTGGTCATCTCCATTATCCTTTGCTGGTGTCAAGTGGTCCACATAGTCTAAGTCAGGTAAGGCAAATGTTTGGCTCTTCCCACCTATTACTTCCTCCTCCTCTGGCAAACATCACTAATTGATAACAGTACTCTTTGCTCTGAACCCAAATGAGCTCCCAGAATCCTTTTCAACACACCTCTTCAGGCGGTCATTCCTCCTGTTGGCATTGACACATGGAATGTAGTGTACTGGCCATCTCTAGTTATGCCAAAGCTTCCCAACCCATTAACCATGCTCTCCTAGGGGAACACTGGGTTAGTTCAAGAGTTTTGAGAATCCCTATGTATAACAAGACTAGCTTTTATCATGAATAGCATGTTTCATGCATACATCTGTTACTACTTTACAAATGTATACATTAGTTGTAGTTAATAAAATGCAAATAACTTTTTAAACGTTACCAAATTTCATAGTTGCCTTTTTATTACTATAGAATATTGGCTTGTGAATTTGATATTAGGGGAAAAATCCCTTTTATTGGATAAGTTTAAGAACCTCTGGTTGTCAGTCATAATCAGCATGGTCTATTAATGTCAACCACATGAGAACTTGTCCAAGTGGCACTTATAGCACCCACAAGGCAGACATCAATCTCTTTGTATAAATGCAGAGTTATGACACAAATATATTACAAAGGGGAAGTTTATTCATTCAGTAAATACTGCTTTTTTTTTTTTTTTTTTTTTTTTTTTTTTTTTTTTACCAAATCTGAAGCTAAATCAAAAGCACTAGGCTTTCAAATCAACAAATAAACCAAGGTGTCAACAAACCAAAATATCATTTGTATATTTAAGAATACTCAGTTGTAATATCTATTTGCCTCTTTGTCCAAATATAATATTAATAGAATTTGCCTTTCTTATCTTTCAAGAATTTTTTAGAATTATAAAAGCAAGAAGTCATGACATGCTTTGGAAAGTAAACATGTTATACAAATGTAAGGGGCTCTCATCACTTTTAATTACATGTTATTTCCAACTCATTTATAGTAAAAGTTTCAGTTTGAAATATATTCCTTAGGTTAAATCAGTTTCTGGTGGTCTCTACTTTACAGACAAGAGCAAACATTATTACTAGCTATCCCAACGGCACAGGCAAAATATCTATGAATGTGTACACTGTCCATGTGAAAGTCATGCCTTCACATTTCACAAGCATTCTCTCCAATCATTTTCCTAGAGTAAATTTTCACTTCATGTAAATGGTTTCTAAGGGGAAACTTTGTAGAATATTCCCAAAATTGTCAAGAAGGCAATTCTATCTGGAAACTAGATTTCATGTAGCTCTTAACAGACATATCATTTTCACCTAGCGGGACTCCAACATGATTTGGGTGAAATTTATAATTTCCCTTTGTTCATAAAGGAAAAAAAATACCACCAGTTGAGAGTATGTTTAATAAAAGATGTAAATGAGGCTAATTGACCTAATACTAAAGAAAAAAATCTTGTTTTTACACAGTAAGTTTACACAAAGAAGTCTACAGCTTGGTTGTTTTTACATAGAAAAGGCTGCATTTACACCTTGAATGCATAAACAAAATGTATAGTAATTCAGGAAGAATCCTAAGGTTGCTATTTAAAGCCACCAAGTTTCTGGGTGGCTTGTCACGTGGCGAAGTAACTGCAAGAGTTCATTTTATTCAATATTTTCTGAGGACCAAGTGAGTGCAAGTGCTAGAATGTCAACAATGAGGAGTTTTGCAAAACAACTAATAATGAGAATAATTAATATTAATATTACATTTAAGTTTCATGATATGATCATACAATTTGTATAAAGTAGGTATTGTTATCCTTGTATTAAAATAAACCAACGGGCTAAAGGAGAGTTAACGAACTTGTCCATTGTACTCCAGCTTGTATGTAAAGACCCATTCTAAAGACTTCTATATCCTTGTTAAGTGCTTATTAATGATACAGACTAGTTTCTTGCCTGGAGAGGGCACTCTAGTAGGGAAGAAAAATGTAACATATAACCCTAATATGAAACAGAATGTGTTAAGACTCAGATAAACATAGTTTATTGACATACACAGAAGAGAGAATTTATTTCTGGCAGGGGTAGAAAGAGACAACTTCAATCAAATAGCTAGACAATGTTACTTTAACACATTCTCCTAAAGTAAATGAATACTTTCGTAAAATAAATAAATATCCAAGGAGAACATCCTTGGAACACTTTTAACATGAATTCTTACCAAAAAATATGATATAGAGCCAGGCATGGTGGCATGTGCCTGTAGTCCCAGCTACTCTGGAGGCTGAGGCAGGAGGCTCACTTGAGCCCAGGAGTCTAAGATTGCAGTGAGCTATGGTCATGCTCATAGCTCACTGCAATCCAGCCAGGGCAACACAGCAAGACTATATATATATATATATATATA
>NW_016812016.1:2916629-3018222 GCF_001698545.2 Rhinopithecus bieti
ATATATATATAGAGAGAGAGAGAGAGAGAGAGAGAGAGAGAGAGAGAGAGAGAGAGATAATTAAAGGGAAACTATTTATAATGAAGAAAAGTGGACTTGCTCATCTCCACATCTACCCTCGCTTCTCCATCACACTTAGGTTTTCCCTAGAGTGTGCAGAACTCATTCTGAAAATTGTTGATTTCATAGAAAAGATCACCAATCATACACAAATGTCTATGAGGCCATGGGAATTTGATAGAATTGGGAGTTCCTTCTTTTCAGGGCTATGTCAGTCAGGTCAAGAAAGGCAAACAGAAACCACCACAGTTATTTTAAAAGAAAATGTAATAGAAGGAATTGGTTACATGGGTTTTGAAGGACTGAAAGGCACAAGGGGAGCCTTGAGCTAACAGGCAGTCAAAGCAGGAAGCAGCTACCACCCTAAGGGCTGGTGGAACAAAGGGAAGAAGTTTGGATCATTGCAACCTAGAGGAGTGTCCCCCACACAGTAGAAACCCAGACCATTGTGGAAGGAGCACTGTTCAGTTGGCATTGGAGGCTCTAGAATTTGAAAGAGGTCCCTAAGGAGCTGGGACTAAGACCTCTGTGGAAAGGGTGCTGCCTGCTGGTGCTAATATTTCTGAGGAGAAGCTCAAGCCTGGTTCTCAGGTGCTACAGGGGTTGGAGGGTGGAAGCTGGAACCAGGTGGAAGCTGGAACCAACTGCCACTGCCAGGGTGAAGGATGTTGCCAAGCAGTCCTGGTGGAGACAGGAAGTAAACAGGAAATAATAGAAACACCGCAGAGATGTGTCATCTGCACCTCCTTCTCCTGAAAAGTTTCTGGGGTCTTGTTTATCCATGTTGACATCACTCTTGGGTTCAAACGGGAGTAGAATGGCTTCAAGTAACTACAAACCTTCGTTCTCCTGGGTTCAGTTTCAGCAGAAACAATAGTGGTGTCTTTTTCCAGGAGCTACCCAAAACATCACTCTAGGGGAATGAATGTGCCCATCTCTGAATCAATCTCTGTAGCTAGAAGTGTAGAATCAGCCAGTTGACCAGATTTCTGTCATAGGCATGTTCCTGGATCTGTTACTATGGCCAGTTTTGGGTCACAAACTACATCTTTGTGGCTAGAGACAGAAACTCGTAAGAACCACTTGGACTGAGGGTGGAGAAGGGTGGCCCCCCAAAGAAAATTTGGTGCAATAATGTGAAGAAAGGAAAAAGACAAGGCCAAATGCTGAGAAATGGAAACAAATATCTACCACAAGGATTGTCTTTGTATCCTAATCATAATCTCAGTTCTCACTGTTCCCATTAGCTCTTGGGAGAGGAAAGCTGTCTAGAAAAAGAGCAAGAAGTCTTTTGAACTCAGAAGACCCCTACTAACTTCATACTTCACTTCCCATTCCCCTCGCCCAGCTTCTTCCATCATTCTTAGAAACTTAGCAGGCAGCCGTAATTCTTTAGTCAGTTCAAAAAATCAAGACTGAAACCTTCTTGGATAATTATTAGTTAATGACCAGGATGGAGAGTGTTTAGCTTCCTGGGAAGATCAAGGAAGCTTCTATAAAAGGATAGTGGGGGGGAAAAGGCTGACATTAATATGGCAGCTATTAGGAAGCCGCTTCAGATGTTAAATAGGCAGCAGAGAGTTCTGCTAAATTTCTTCACCTTGAATAATTACATCCTAACACCAAATGAGCATCTATAACACTTCAGTACTCTAATGGGGAGAGTGGGGAGGGGGCAGGAGATAAGAGAGACTTGGGCAAATAGCAGCAATAATGCATAGATAGTAATGAAGAAGAGGCTGCAGCTAAGAGATTTTATTCTCTCTCTACAAATTTTATCATTGAAAATGTTTAAAAGGCAAATTTCCCAGCTTTAAATATTAGTAACATTTTTGAGATATTATGCCCTCAAGAAATGTTTCCACTCTGATTTCCTCAGACCTCCAAGTAGCTTTCCGATAATATTTCAGCTTCCATCCTTTCAATCAAACAGACACTGGCAGCTCTAGGAACTCCCTGAAATGTCTGTATCAGGCTCACAACTGCAACTTTCAGTTGTCCTTCAAAATGCCAAGTGGACCTTGGACGTCTGCCGAAAGTCTAGGAACTCTCCACTGCTCACACAGTATGCACCACTGAGGGGTTAAAATTATAAAGACCAGGTGCAGGTGAAGGGATACTTCTCTGCATTTGCCCAATGCTGTCCTCCTCTATCCATCCTGGCCCAAATCTGCCAGGTCCAGAAGAGCCATTGTATACAATGAGACAGAAACTCCGCAAATACCCATGGAACTTGGGAAGAACTAAACGAATGTCACCAATGACAATCTCAGGTCAAATTGAGTGGACACCTACTGAATAAATGGCACAATCTTTTTTTAAAAATAAAACAAAACAAACAAACAAACAAAAACACAAAAAACAGTTCAGTGCCTTTATCTGTCCCAAAGAATCTTATAATCTTTATAAGCTTAGGGTTGTTCTCTGATTCAGTGCTAAATTTGTCAATAAGAATATTGGTATTTAACTCCAGCTTTTCAATTCTAAACCCATGTTTTTATCACTGATGATGATGATTATATTTCAGCAGCTTCATGAAAGCAAAGTTAACTTCCCTGGGGAATCCAAATATCGTCCTGAGTTTGACCATAAAATGAGGCTGTGATCTCACTATTATAGGGAACTTCCTATGGAGAAAAAGGTGGAGTCCATTTTCTTTTTATGAGTTGGTTCCTATGTGATTTGTGTGAGTGGAGCAGTCATCCATGATCTGCAAAGCAATGGTATACGAAAATACGTGCATGCCTTATTATCCAAAACCTCTTTGGAAATGCTCAGAACAGTTTGGAACCAGGCACTATACAGTATAATTCACATTTATAGCCCAAATTTCCTTTTACTAGAGGAAATAGTTAGAAAATGTAACTGGAAATTGAGGGTTTAGAAAACAGAACTAAATAATACCTACAATGTACTATGAAAGGGTTCCTTATGAATCAGATGTGGCCCTAGGTACTTAGACTTTTTGTTGTTGTTGTTTGTTTGTTCGTTTTGTTTTCATTTAAGGTGCAGAAAGAACAACCCTGTTAGGTTACATTATGTTATCTCCATTTTATGGATGAAGGGAAACCAGTTCGTGGAGATGAAATCGTTAGAGCAAGAGATAAGATGCGAGTCCCTGTCTAAGCAACTCTAAAAGATTGAATCATTGTAGGACACCAGGCATCTCCTAGGGACCTAAGATTCAGTTAAGCTCCAAATCGAGCATTATGTCTTCAAATGGGTAAATAACTCAGAGCATTAGCCATAAGACAGGGAAGTAACTAAAGAGGGAGATTTACACAACTAAAAGCAGAGGAATTTGGTAACAAATTTTGCCAACGACATGAAAAGAGTCAAGTTATATTCTGGCTTGCAGTCATTATAGACAGTACTGGAGTAAAGCTCAGATAAAACTGCATTTCCAAGAAGTAAATGAGTCCCGTTCTCTGGGCAGGCAAATCCAGTTGCCTTATATTTCCACCTGGGATATTTTGGTTACTCTGTAACTCTTGGACCCAATCACATGAAATAAATTGGTAACATTGTGAGATTACGCCTGATTATGCATCTAACTCTCACAAAGAATAAGGAGATGATGGCCAATTTGGTATGGTCAATTTGAACAGCAAAAGGTTTCATGGACTTCCAGATCTATCATTATACAATTTTAGCTCCTCAAAATAGAAACATCTAAGATGCAGAATTGTCAAGGCAGGAAATGCTTACCAAATTCTAAATCTCTAATAATGTCAAAAGTTAACAGAAGAAATAATTTGAGCACTAGAATTTCAGAATATATACAGTAAATACAAGACAACCATAATAATTTTAGTTAATTCTTCCATCCAGCTCAAGGGATATTCAAAAGTCAAACACTTAAAAAAAAAAAAAAAAAAAAAAAAAAAAAAAGGAAGAAAGGAAAGAAAATGAATAGCATTCCCTTTTCATAGCTTCAGTCTTTGCAGGTGCTAGCCTGTCTGGGCCAAGATCACACAAAATGCAGTGAGGTGAGGTCAACTGCCCATAAAAAGTGCGACCTGAAAATAAAATGATAAAGCCCACGAAGGGACAGCCAAACTTCACTTTCACCAGCTCAGAAGATCACAGCCCTGGCTGGACATTAGAATATGCCGGGAGACAATACAAATCCTATGTCTAGGTCACAACAAGGAACAATTACACTGTACCTCAGAATTTCAAGGGGTAAGACCCAGGCATTGATATTTTTTAAGCTCTCCAGGTGATTCCAAAGGGAAGCTGAGATTGAAAACTACTGCTCTAGGGAAAATGAGGGAAAGAGAAACCAATGTCACAACTTCCCCTGCAGCTGCTTCTAGGTTCCATGAAAGCCAGCTGAATTTGGCAGTGAGAATTAATAGCTTTTCCTGAAGACTCAATTCACACCAGAAGCACTTAATTTTATTTACCAGGTGCAAAGACCATCTCCTTGCCTTCAGGGAGCTTGTGTGCAGGTGCATGGTGTGATTCCTAATCATAAATAATTGTGCCTGAATGCAGTGTGGGCAGTCACTCTTGTCTATCCGAATAGCAAACAGAAAAGGGACTACAAGGGAGAGTCATTAATGGGTGTGATGATCAGCAGAAGAGAACTCCAAACTGCTTGCATGGAAGAGACAGCATCTGGGGAAAGATTCTTCCAGGGGAAGGAACTGTGTATGCAAAGGCCCAGAGAAACTGAGGCAAAAGACATGTTTTAGGAAGAGTCAGTCATTCTAGAGGCTGGGGTATGGATGATGTCGGGAGAGTTGCTCAGGTGGTTCAGAGAGATTCTTTTCTCTTTCAGGCACTCAGACAGTTCTGTGACTACCAGTATTCGCCTCTAGGGTTCCAGTTGTCCCAAGAATTACTGTCAGGATACCACAATTCTCATTAACATGCAGAGTTCCTTAAAAGGAAATGGTTAAAAGCCCGCTTTAGCAGAGAGGTCCTGCTGCAAGAAACTTGATGAGGTCAACAGAGCTATCCCTCAGGCTTGTCTAGGTCTCTATTAAGCTTATAAAAAAGAGATTTCATAAAGGAGAAAGCTCATTTTTATTTTACAGATTTATGAAGACAGCCAGTCTGACTGGTGAAAATGTCAATCAATTCCCATCTTTAAAAAATGAGCTGAAATGAGAGGTCAGTCGGCATCTAGAAGGTTGTAATCTATGTAGGAAAACTGAGCACGGAGGTTACAATAGAGAGAAAAATGGATAATGAAAGTGAATCTGCCATAAAAACTTCAGTAATTAATTCTTCTTCAAAATCATCAAATTTCACAACTATAATTTCACAGTCTTCCCATTATGAAAAGATTTCGACAAGCCTGACAGTTATTTGCTCAAAGCCATATGATATTTCACAAGCAGAATATTTAAATATAAAAACCATCAGTATTTTGGGTAAGGATTGCATTGTAGGTTTTATAGTAAGTGTAGTAACCCAAGGGTATGTACATAAATCACACATCTAAAGGGCCCTGACATTTTCATTTATTACTTGTTGAATGTTCTGGGTTGCTCAGATGCAAGAGACACTTGTATTCCTGCCTCTGATGACCTATATCCAATAAAACAGTGACAACTCATTAATCAGTCTCTAAAGTAACTGGATAACCTGCCACTAACTGGAATTTCCATTAAATCAGATGACACAGAGGTAGGACCAATATGCACACTCATTATCTAAATCATGGCTGAAATAGTTGGTTAAAAAGGAGTGCTGAGTCTTCCACTGTTTTTCTGTGAAATGGGCTCATTGGTGACTGGAGAAATACTTCTCTACTGCCTGCAGGCACAGTGTCTTTGAAGATTCACCAGGAAGAAGGTCTCTAAACATCGGTAGGATGTAATTCTTGCTGTTGGCTAAGTGGGTGAAATCTGAAGTTGGGATGCTTTGGTCCAATCACTGTTCTGGCACTTGTGGTCTCTGTGTGGCGGTAAGCCAGCTTTCCTCATCAGTGAGAGGAAATGCTTATCATACAGATGGTCTTGGACAGTAAAGGGGTTAATACACACCAAACATCTAACACAGTGCAAGGCAAAGGGCACAATGTAGTGCTTAATAAGTATCCACCATCACTGCTAATTAATCAACTCCTCTCCACAGCTAGGTCACCTCCACAGTTCAAAGTATATCTTTTGCAGTGCTGGAAACTTGGCCTGGAATGTTAGGCTGTGTCTCATGAAATTGGAGAAGGAAACCTTAAGAATACGTATCATAAATATGTGTGATGGGTAAATGAGACCTAAACAGAAAGAAGATCTTCATATCAATTCATCAAGTTTCCTAACTCAGAAACATCTAGACAAATGTTGCAGTCCTGAAACTAAGTTGTATAATAAGTGTCTGTGTGTGTGTGTGTGTGTGTGTGTGTGTGTGTGTGTGTTTGAATATGTCAAATGAGAGGCACATAGCATTTGTTAGGGGAACATGAGAGGGGAAGGCAGTGTTAGGGCAGGATGTAAGGCAGGGAAAGAAAGATTGTGATAATTTGAAAAGAATAGTGCAGCAAGATGCTTATAACCTATAGCAAAGAATGATTTAAAAACTGCTAATAATGCTCTGTTCTTAATAAAGATACAGCTGAACAAACACACAATAGTTAAAGCACACAAAAATGATTCAAAGGCTTTGGTCATAACTGTGTGTCAATTGAGAACCTATTACAATTGCCTCCTCTAAAGCTCACAACCTCTATTGACAATTGGCTAGGGACACACCTTCCCAACCGTTTAGCTTTCTCCGTAAACCCAATATTCATTTTCACAGCAGAGTAACGATCTGGTGCATAAAGCCCGGATTGCGCGGGAGACACAGGCCAATGTTAAAAAGCCCATGGCTTTGGGTCTAATAGCCACACTCCAGCACGAGTCTCACAGCTGCCTGGAGACCTCCTACTCTGGGGGCTATAAGCTTCTCTTGCCACGAGATAACTAGAAGCACTGGCATAGACTCTAGAAAAGGAGAATTCTTCAGACCAGACACTTGCTAGGTAGGCTTTGGTGAACATGCATGGCGCTTTTTAGGACAGGAGGATATCTCTCTGGGAGGTATTCTTTATCCCAGAGAAGGACTGTTTTCAGACACCTCTGAAGTCAGATGGTGTCCTTGTCTCACCTTGGCCCCTTCCTAAGTTACTTATGTCACCTCTCAGGGTCTTGGATTTCTCATTTGTACGACAGGGAAAATGATACTGACCTATCAAGATTGTTGTGAGAGTTACAAATAACACATAAGGTTTCAGGCACAACTATAGGTTTCCAGGACATAGTAACTAATGTTGTTGACTAAAAGGTAGGCTTCAATTCAGTCAGCGTACAAGCATTTTAACCTGAACCGGATCATGATGTAAACATAATTTTAAAAACAAATCAAAATAATGGAATGTTAGGAATGATTCAATTGCATTTTCTGGTAAAATCACATTTGAATAGGAGGTTGGAGGGGTTAGGGAGGAACAGAAAAGTTAGAATAAGAAATCTGTGATCCAGTGAGCGCTGGAATCTTTAGACTGCTGGAGCAGGTTGAGAAAGTCATTATATATCTTTCTCAGGGAGAGACAGAGAGAAAGGGGAAAACAGCAATTCAGGTACATCCCTTTAGCTGTATTCTTTTTATTCCCACTAAAACAAACCAGTCATCAGAAGAACACCTAATTACGTGCCTCTGAATAAAGACTAAACAGCAGGTCCTGATGCTGTGTTCATGGACTGGCTTCTACAAGACTTTGGACAAGTAACTGACACACTCAGTTTAGTTCTGGGAAATAATTTGCTTTAACTGGGACCTCAAATCCTCTCCATTATTTTTATTGACAAAATCTCTAGTCCTAAATATATAGGGAGAAAAGTGCCTTTCAGAGTTACTATCAGAGATGAGAAACATTTTTAAATGTGGCTTTAAAGTTTATGAAAGCCAACATTTTAATTATACTTCCTTATACTCAGTTGTCTGGGAGAGGTGAAATGGAAAACTTAGAGAAACGGATGCTATTCACTTATACAGTCTGAACAATAATATCTTCTCCCGGAATTAGAACCTTCCTCCACCTACCACAAGCCCCTGGCCCTGAGTTTTGTGAAAACCAGGTGGCAGAGCCGTGAATGCCACTGCCCACAGGTATAAGAAGTAGAGGTAAACTTGATTAGAACAGAGGCGGCGTTATTATTCTTGCCTGATGTGATTCAGTTAAATACCACATCTTGAATATTGCAGAGGAGATGGGAGAGAAAAGACACTCTTCCACTTCGGATCTAACATCACGGGGGCATTTCGTTACACAGCTTTTACAAAGAACAAGCCTTTGTCTTTTAAAAAAAGAGCAAGTGTTTTAAAATATGATTTTCTCTATGTTCTACGGTAGGCAGGGAAATAAACTTGTCTATCTTTTTTTGGGTCGCCTTTCAGTATTATCCCACTTTTGATTGTCAGCGTCTACCTCTCCGGATCTTCCTGCCATCTTCTAATTTGCTATAGGCTGTGACACACCTGTTAAAATTATGCCTAAAATAAGAGTGAGGGCCTGAGACTCTTTTCTGTGACTAAGGCTTATAAACTTTACTACAGAGATGGGGCAAATATATAAATAACATTTTTAAGTTATTTTCAGATTCTTGGTTATATGTTGAACAAAGAAGCTTGCCCAATAAATGAACTCTAAACAGTGGATGGAAAGGGCTGGATTTCTCCCTACCTGCCTGATGGCTGACAGACAACAGGTGAGCAGTAAGCGCACAGACAGACACTCCATTATAGCCTGCAGCAGACCTCAACCCACTGTCAAACCTGAGATCATCACCTCAGGATTTTGTTGGGCCATGGTGTCCTCACCAGTTTTCTATGCCACTATGCCACTCTCTAGCATCTCTGTCTCACCAGGATGAGGCCCTTCCCCTTTCTCTGAAGCACTGATTGTTCAGATACCCAGTGGGCCCCAAGGAAGGCCTTCTTGGATCCACCAAGTCCTGAGATGCAGAGCGAACAGTCTGTTTACGGGTAGTGGTAGTGACAGGAAAACCACAGCGTCCTCTTGTTCAGTCTAACGGGGTGAGTTGAAAGATTTGGCTGTCAGATCAGCGTGAGGCCTCATTTTTCTTTCCTGCTGTGTAGGGTGCCCCTCGCTGCAGCCAACATTTGATTGTGATTAATTTGTCAGGGATGGCTGTACAATGGAAATGGAGAAATGGATTGCCAATTACCGCTAGTCTTCTCTCAGACTGCTTGGCAAACGAGCGCCTTTCTGCAGGTCTGACAGCTCCAGAGCACACTGGATGTAGCCTCAGAGGGAGAGAACCCATTCTTGAGTGTATTTCAAAGATGAAGAAAGGGTCAAAGGTGACTCCTTTTTTTTTTTTTTTTTTTTTATTTACCACCCTTCAGGAGATTTGCTGATGTGTGTCTTGGATCCTTGGCAAGCATCATAGGCGGGAACGTTGCTCTGAAGTTTGCTTTTTTTCTGTCAGTTTAAAATGCTTTGTATTTCTGATGGAAGTCTTAACGGTGCAAATGAAAGGTGTGAAAGAGTTCCTTCCATCCTTCACACTGAAAAAACCTGAAGGGACGCATACCTCTGGGTCCCACTGAGATGTTCAGAACACGCTAATCACGGGCAAATGGAAAATGCAGCGAGGCATCCCATCTTTCTTCCTCTGACTTCCAAAAGACAATACAAAACTTCACATTGATAGCTATCGCAAAATAACTTGTGTTACTTATCCCCTCCTAGAAGATACGAACTTTTTAAAATTTTAACAATGTCCCAAAGGAATAGATTCATAAATGAGAAAAATGTCTGTAGCTGTCTTTAGCTTGTCAAGCCCAGTAAGTCCCATAATCAGACTTGCTTCCAAATGTGAGAGAGATGGACACAATTCCATTTTGTACTTGTAGAAAGTCATTGACAAACTGACATTGGTAGGTTTAATTCTGAGAGACGCCATTGCACATCAGAAACACCTGAGGTACAACTGTCAAAGGGCTTCACTATTAATTTATTCTCATGTTATATGACTTGCTCATTTGTGGGGTGGGAATGGGTGGAACAGGTCTGGTTTTAGTCAGTGGGAGAAAACTCATTGTCGCTATTTTGTAAGAAATAGATGAAACAATGAACACAATTATTCCATAGAAAGAAGGTTAAAAAAGAAAGTCCTAAAGTCCTAAAATCTGCCTGGAGGCTATATTAAAACCATTTGACATGTAGAAACAGACACACCACATTCTCTCACACTCACACACAAAAACACACATACAAAATAGGTAACACTTTTTTTATTGTATATAATACGTGTGTACATATAAACATTTAAAACTATAATATATATCTCTCTAAATAAAAGGTAATAAAAATTAATAATTATTGAGTCCCAAGAGATTTATAAAATAGGTATTTTGGGAAATAAATGGGCAGTGATTAATTATATGTTTCTTTAAAGTTATGTATATTCCTAAAACCTTTTTTAAGTATTTTATGTTTTTTTTCAAACCAGTATACATAGGTATGAGCATGTATTTATAATTTTTTATAATATACATAAAATTTCTCATTTAGCAGTTTAGGTATATACTTCACTGTATGTATGTGTATACACACAGACAAGCAAATATACTATATATAATATACAGCATATATAATGTATATGTATGCTTGAAAAGACATACATGTATATATGTGTGATATCTATGTATACATGTATATGTGTTTATATATGCACATATCCATAAATAAATGGCTTAATATCTGTTGTATGTGTGTGTTTATTTTATTTTATTTTTATATGTTTATTTATTTTTTCAGATGGAGTCTCACTATGTCACCCAGGCTGGAGTGCAGTGCTGCAATCTTTGTTCTCACTGAAACTTCTGCCTCCCAGGTTCAAGCGATTGTCCTGCCTCAGCCTCCTGAGTAGCTGAGACTATAGGCATATGCCACCATGGCCAGCTAATTTTTATATTTTTAGTAGAGATGGCTTTTCACCATGTTGGCCAGGCTGGTCTCAAACTCCTGATCTCAGGTGATCCACCCACCTTGGCCTCCCAAAGTGCTGGGATTACAGGTGTGAGCCACCATGTCCAGCCTCTGTACATGTTTAAAATGTTACTAGATCACTAGAAGAAACCGGTGTTAATTTTAAAGAATGATCTTGAGGCCAGGCACGGTGGCTCACGCCTGTAAACCCAACACTTTGGGAGGCCGAGGCAGGCGGATCACGAGGTCAGAAGATCGAGACCATCCTAACGAACACAGTGAAACCCCGTCTCTACTGAAAATACAAAAACATTAGCTGGGTGTGGTGGCGGGCGCCTGTAGTCCCAGCTTCTAGGGAGGCTGAGGCAGGAGAATAGCGTTAACCCGGGAGGCGGTGGAGCTTGCAGTGAGTTGGAAAACATGAAAATAAAAAGACTGAAAATTTGGTTATATTTATAGGCTTATATATGAAGTGGATTTTTTTTTTGGAAAATGCATGAGAAGCTCAACAGTGGTTGCCTCTTAAGAGGGAGACTGACATTTTTAATTGGGAAGATATTTTTACCATTTGATCACTTTTTATACTGCTTTACTGTTTTTTAGCATGTGCATATCTTACTTTAATGTAAAAGCACTCTGTTTAAAAAATGTCCTCAAACTCCGATTATCCCTGTTAATGTCAGAGCTACATAAGTGTTCAGATGTTCTAGTCATATGTTGTTGTTGTTGTTGCTGTTTTTAATAGGAGCCCTCACAAGGATGGCTGGTGATCATGAACTCTCTGATCAATTATTAGTTAAGGCTAAGCGAGGGATAGGTGCGATTCATTTCAATGCCATGAGTATTTATTCAGTATGTCCCATGGAACAGGCACCATATTAGACGGTGAGGGGACAGGGATGCCACATGGTCCACAGTTTTCTGGTGACTAGACACTAATGAGCTGCCATTTTGGGGATGGGACTAAAAAAATCAATTAGTACCTCAAAGAGTTTATTTTTTATTGATAAGTCCTGATGTATAAATGACCTCAGTGATCATTACACAGTTTGATTATCTGCTCTGAGTCATTCAAAGTCTTAGGGATGGTCCCCTAAGAGAAAAGATGACCATTTGCAGAACTGTTAGCCTAGGAAGACTGTAAGGATAATCAATGCAAACATAAAAATCCTGGCTCTTTATAGTAAGATAAAACACTTATTTGGTTGTATGTCCTATAAGAAAAGAAGATAAACATATCCCTAGAATTAAAAATAAGAACTCTAACTTACATGTTGTTCATGTTCAAAACTGTTTGTTCCCATTTCATTATTTGAAATTTATAAGTCATATTCTCACAAGATAATACTGTGCATTATAATTTTGTTGTCAGGACAAGCCCAAAAGTGGTTTAATTTATAATGAAGACAGACAATAGTGCTTCTTTTTTTTACAGGAACATGTATGCATTCATTGAACAAGATTTTACTGACTCTCTACCATTTGTCAAACACTGTGCTGGGAGCAGGGGACACAAGGGTGAGGAAAACCAGAAACTGACAATGATAAAATAATCACCCCAATAAATATCAAGCTTTGATTGTAATGAGGGCTATGAAGGAGAGCCATGTAACACCATGAAAACTAGTAATAAGGAGGTTTGATCTGCTCCGGGAGGCCAGGGAAAGCATCCCTCCAGGGGCCTTGCTTGTTAACTACCATTTACCGGCTGAAGATGGGCAGTAAGAGTTCTGCAGGCTGAGAATGCCAACAGCAGAGAAAATCCCTGGTAGAACAGACTGAAAGAGAGTCAGGCACAAGACAAAACCACTCTAGGGCTTGAAAGTCATGCTGGTAGTCTTATCCTAAGAAAAATGTGCTCAGAATATTGGATTGGGCTTCTAGAATCTCATCTCCACTCCTAGGGAACTCTCCTGCCTTCTACCTTCCAAGCAAAAGGAATGCAAATTCTGTAACTCGACATTACTAATGGTGAATTCCATAGCCTGTAACATTGTATTCCAAGAAAAGGGGAGGCAGAGATGGGATGGGGATTAGAAGAGTGTAGGTTCCAGGGTGGGGAACTGAAGGAAAAATGTCATGGCTTCTTACAAAGATAAATACTCGGGCTTTACACAGGTCTGAACCAGTCTCTATTCACCTCTTTGGTATCTTCTAATAGCATGAGAAACAGGGCCACTATCTCTTACCATGAGTCACTCCCCGGTTAGATTTCTTTCCTGCTTCACCCCGCTGCAGAACACAAAACAGCTTCATTGATTTTACCCCATGTTTCCAGTGTCCTAAGCAAGCACAGCATTTCCTGGGGTTTCCTAAGAATGGCTACTGCTAGAGACAAGATAAGATAACACACTGGGACAGAAAAGGTCAAGGTCAGTTTGTCCAGCATGGCAGTTCGATTGGACACTGGACTTCACTCCTGGAAAGAAAGCTGGGTGGAGATTGTGGCAGGCCTAGGGTAGGAAGTGAGGTGGGGGCTAGAGAAGTGGCCATGGCAGCCCTGGGACTGGAGAGCCTGGTAGGAAAATAAGGGAACCCCGTCTTCCCACTTACCTAGTTGCTTTTAGCAGCTCTGACACTGTGGCCCCTTTGAGATGGGCACTGCCTCACTTGAGATAGAACATGTGAAGTGGAAGGAGTTGGTAGTGTGAAGAGGAGGCAAAGAACACGAAGTGGAAACAGCAGGAAAGCAAAGGGCACAGAGGAATCTGCAGGCCCCAGCTCCTCTGCTAGCCAGGCTCTGCCTGCCCGGGAATGGTTGCCCTGCCATAGCTTGCAGCCGGCTTGCTTTAGCTTCTTGGCATTTCTGTCTCTTGTTGCTCATCTCCTTCACCACCTTCCCATGCTCACCACAATTCCTATTTCTCACCCCTTCCTATGGCTGGACAGGTAGTTGGGAGTGAGGCCTGTTGGGATAAGAACTGCAGTGGGATACTTCCTACACAACACACATACACACACACACACACACTCCACTCTTAGGTCCCAGTACTGCCACTGCCTTTAACATGTGCAGAAATATCTTTAAAAAACCTTTCAAGTCAAGTATTTTTACATTTCCTGGATCCCTCGATGCATATCACTATTTTATCCTGGCCATGAGGCACATTTTCATTGTTTTATGAAGGATGGAAAAAGCTGATGAGACCTCCTTTCCTTCTATAAACAACATGGGAAAACAGCAACTGTGCACTTCTATCTTTTTTACTAAGCATGAGAAGATAAAATATTTGCAAAGTTGAAAAAAAAATTGAAAGGCCATAATTTAGGATGCTAACCTTTCCCTACAGCAGTGCTAGCAGATCTTTCCGGCTTGCTAAGGGATTCAGAATTTGCGGAAGCTTGGAGCCCCTGAGCTGCTGGTGATCACTTTCACAGGTTCCTGTAATTATATGCAAGGGCTGGCATTTGCAAGGTTGGTCGAATGCCTGGCTTTTCAAACTGGGGTGTTGGCAGTGTGCCAGAGGCATCATAAACCATGGGATGTGTGCCTTCCTGAGGGTTCATGTACAAGATTTATTGGGGGAGAGCCATAAAATTACTTAATTAGTGAGTAATGTTAAGCATTTTGTTTAAGAAGGAGGTTGCAAAATGCCTATGCTTTAGAATATAATGTTTTATTTCAACAACAACAAAAATCATCTCTTGCACAGGCTATCTATGCCTTGGTACCCTGAGGATACGGATGCATCACATTTAACTATAAAGGAGCTTTCATGATAAAGAGAAAGAATGATATGATGTATAGAAGGATGGATGTGCAGGTATTTTCTATATTAACTCAGTCTTCAGAAGTCACTGATGATGAACCCAATGGCTGAAGGTGGGTTAGTTCATATAAACAGGATTTGGCTAGAAGAAGCAGCTTGGGTGGAAGAAGACAGACAGGAGAGTATGGGGACCTAGAGAAAGTATGGCCATCATGACATTTATTGACACAAATCTTTGGGACTCTACTCAGTTCCAGAAGAGCCTCAATTCAAATCCTTTCTTTTCTTTTAAAAGCAGAAGGTATATATTAATGCTGTTCCCATCTAACACATGAGGAAGCTTGGAACTACAGTTAAAAGAAGAGGTCAGCAAGGGGACCATCCTGTGTTTCATGTTTATCCGATTCCCAGACCTCTCCCCTTGCTATTTCACCCTATTGGCCGGACAGGGCATTGGTCTCGGCTCTGACATGAACTATTTGGATGTCGCTAGGCAAGTCACTCAGCAACTCTGGGTCTCGTTTTTCCCAGCCAAGAAAATAAGGATCTAGGACAAGTAGGATTTCCAAAATACCTTTCAGCTCCAAGAGCCTATGATCTTAGAAATGAAAAACTGTGCAACCTTTCTGGGTATTTTGGGCAACAAAATGCAAGCATCGAACTTTTTCCCTCTGTAAGCTAAGTGGCAGGGTAACTGTTATCTACTGCCCTGGGTGCCCTGGGTTGGAAGAAAGCATTTAAAATCTATGTACAGAGAAACATGATATAGTTTTGTCCGTAAGAATCTGCTGTCTTACAACACATAACTTCATATTTCAGAGCACAGATAACTATAGTTACTCTCTCTCTCTCATGGAAAGCTTGTATTTATTTACAGTCAAAACAAAATGTTTCCTTTTTATTCTTAGGACTTAGTTAAATTTTAGGGAGCTTGGAAGTGCTTAAGCAAGCTGACTATTTTTTAAACAATTGGCTACAGTGGTTATGTAGAAAGCGTGGTGTGATAATGTTACAAACAGGCTTCATTTCCAGACAGCTGAATTCACAGGCTATACCATAGGACCCAGAGGTGACTGAGATGAGACACCTGGATTTCATAAAAGCAGCAAATTCAAGCAAACAGAAAGCAAGGTGGCTCTCATCATAAGGGACCACTGGCTGGTATCATTCAGAACAAAAGTAAAGCCTTCTTCAAATAGTGAAGTATTTGTTCAATAGTGTAGACAGAATCCTAGAATCTAAGTGATAGCAGTGAACAAAATAATCAAAGTTCCTGCCCTAAAAGAACTCAGGATCTAGTAGCAGGGCAATAATGACAGCAGTAGTTACAAGAATAATATTACTATTAAAAATAATAGTAATAATAATTGTTAAATGTTTATATTTATACATCTGACACTATGATAAGCATTTTAATGCATTATGCAATTTAATCTTTGCAACAACCCCATGATATAGGCATTATTACCTATATTATCCTCATTATTAACCTCATTTTACAATTATTAACCTCATATTACAAAACCTCAATAATTATACCATTATTAACCTCATTTTAGAATTGAGGTTATTAAGGCCTAGGAAGATAAAGCAATTTGCATGAGGCCACACAGCTAGTAAGAGACTCAGAATTTGAACCTAGATCTATGGGAGCCTGAAATCCATGCCCAAAGCCACTTTGACACATGCTTTCCTTCCACGACGTTCTCTGGTACTCTAAGAGCACTCTGAGGTGATGTGTACAGACTGACTATACACAGAGATACAGACCATGTTTCAAGAAACCTACATCACTGCATAGGCCAGCAGGACACCAGAGCCATCAAGCAAAAGTAGCGTTGGAGAGGCCTGAGAGGAACTGGGGGAGCAAAGAATGGAAACAGCAAGGAAGACTAAAAATTAACTACAGAACACCACTGTTTTACATTTATATTGTGTATATTTAGCTATGTAATTACGCTTGAATTAACTGCATCTAAACATCATTCATAACAGCCAAAAAGTAGAAAGAGTCCAAATATCCTGAATGAATAGACAAAATATGGAACATCAATACAAAGGAACACTAAATAAAAAGTAATTATGGATGCATGCTACGACATGGATGTACTTTGAAAATATTATGCTACATGAAAGAAGTTAGTCACAAAAGATCACATAGTTTATGATTCCATTTACATGAAATACCCAAAATAGGCAAATCTATAGAGACCAAGTGTAGATTAGCAGTCGCTTAAGGCTGAGGGAGAGGGGACAGAGTGACAGCTAATGTGGGATTTCTTTTGGGTATGATGAACATAGATTATGATGATGGTTGTGTACCTCTGTGAATTATATTTTAATAAAACCGCTTTAAAAATTAACCATATATAAAAGATTAGGCTCTATTTTTATTAACTGACTCTCCTGTTACCCTCTTAAAATCTAAATGAAATCATTCCTTAAAGTACATAAAAAAATGGAAACCGGGGTGTCATAGACTCAGTAATTATTGAATCCAGAGTATGGTTTCTAGAGTGGACAGAACAGGCCAGTAGCCTCCTTATATTGGGAAGCTATTCACGTATGTTTTAGCCGTGAAACAGATATTTATTAAGATTTACTCTGCATCCTGCTCTGAGCTAGGTGCTGGAATATAACAGTGACAGAACTTAGAGCCCAGTTTCATAAGCTAAGTCACAATTATCAGAATGGAAATCTCAAGTAAAGGGAAAGTGCATTTTACCAAAAATGCAATTGCTTAAGAAGATCTAGGAATGTTTTGGTAAAACTGGATTCATTTAGAACTGAAGTCAGGTCAATAAAGTACAAAGTGAGGTAATTTCATGTAGATTTTGTTAATTTCAGTTCAATTTGCAGTCACTTGTAGGAAACTCTCCCTGTTGTTCGTGGCTGAAATGGGAAACAGGTATGAACTATTATCTTCAGCTCTAAAGATTCTAAGGAGACTTCCTTTGACTATCCAGGAGATTTAGATTCATACTCATATTATCATTTTCTCTCTCTTTCTCTGTAATATTTCCACTCAACTCTGTTCAGACTCTGCCCTAAACTCACATTTCCCCAGAGTTCCTAGGTATACAGGATGTTAATCCATATCTGTTCAGGACTCCTGGTATGTTTATGGATGACTGTGGCCTCAGAGCCTTAGGGTGTTGCAGAAACAAATTGCAATTGATCCCTCCAAGGATTTCTATGGAAATGGGCCAGAATTAGAATGTAATAAATGATGCAATTATGTATTCATTCTCAATGTATTGATTTTAGTTTCCACTGATGTATCTGAAAATTTTGCAAGGAGTTTTGGTTCCAAAAAATGTAAACAATTGAGGTAAGGTCTAAATATCTAAATACAGTGTCTGACAACTAATGATAGATCACTGCCCTTATGCCTTAAAAATTTCATACTTTCAAATTTGTAAGCACTCGGTATTATAAAGACATTTTAATAAAGTATATGCTATCAAAATTACCAAATATCTTGCAAGGCAAGCACCCATTATGGGTAGCTGACACTGCCCCTAAACTAAATTATCTGCGAGCGACCTGTGTGATTTAATTTGTTTTTCTTTTCTCCTTGGGTGGTAAATATCTAGAAGTCCATCGAAATGTGATATTCCCTTCTTTCCATGTAATAGAATTGCAGTCAGATGTGTAGATCCCAAGATGGACTAAATTTTCCAACATCCTTTGTAGACGCTGCTCACAAGACCAATTTTTCTTAAATGCAAGGTGAGTGGAAGTGATGAATGCTACTTTGGGTAGATGGACCATTAGATAGAAGGTATGCTTGCCATATACACATCTTTTGCCAGCACCAGGGCGGGTAAGTAAATGAGAGCAATACCTTCGGGAAGGCATTGACACCTTGGTAGATTCCTGGCTCCTTGAATGACAGAGTGGAACAAATGCTCCACAAGCAGATTGTTTCCTGTTAGCAGAGTGGTAAATAAACATTTATATTCAATAAGCCAGTCTATTTCGGAGTCTTTTTGTTACAACAGTTTAACCTTACCCTAACTAATACAATCTTGTTCACATATGTTTCACAATATATTTTTAAAATAGTATCATTGACCAAAAGGATTTGACATAAAAGTCATTGTCCTAAGGAGCGAAACATACTTGACTTCTCTAAGAACTGTCAAATTAGTTTTGAAGTCCTTTTTGAAGAGAGCTATGTTTATTTACGCTCACCCTTTAGATACAAGTATGTATAAGGAGCAAGAAAAAGGAATGTCATTCAAGACTAGATGTGAAAAACAAGTAATGACATAGAAATTATTTCAGTGATCAAAGTAAAAGTGTGGCCGATTCTTCAACACTCCAAAACAGTTCTTTAGAAAGAGTTTCTTAACAGTGCTCCTATTGTTCAAGGTACCTGATAGATATTCCCAGAGTTACCGCTCAATGGATTGGCTCTGCAATTTTGTAGCACAGTTTTTCTATTTCCTTAAAAGGCTTAATGTTTTAATGTTTTGTCTATTCAGAAAATCATTTTTTAAAAATTATAGCATAACAATAAGTGATATATCTGAGGAAAGGGTGGGTGGGAATTCACCGATGCCTTCCAGGCTTCAATCACATTTTTACCTTGAAACAACTACAAGGGAGTGCACATCCAAACCCCAGAGACAGTCAGACCGTTGTGATCTTTATTACTTTTTGAATCACTTAATTCTTCTTAATTTTTGCTTTCTTTTGTAATTATTTATTTTTATGTAATTAAAGGGACCACATACAAGTTTCTTCCATGCACATATTGCACAGTGAAACATTTAATCTTTTCATTAAGTTCCCAAATTGTTCATCTGGAACAGAACATCAGGAAGACTGACACTGGTTTCTCACTGCAGCTGCATTCCAGAAAAACTAAGTTTCCAGGATTTTCATCTCTTTTGTCAGGTCCCCTAGGGGAATCCTGACCATGGGTTTCACTGCCATTTTTATGTACACTGACCTAGCATATTTTGTAGTTGGTCACTTGAGATTATTTTCCAGAGTGAAGTTAGTCCTTTGGGTTCTTAGATGTCATTTTAATATTAAAGACCTGGGTAGGGTATGGAAAGCATGAGAGGAGTCTGTACCGTATTTTCTGGGATGTATGTATCAGTGTTTATGTGCATGAGAATGTTAGCTAAACTTGCCTATCCAAATGATAAGCACTCAGGGTTAGAAACCACTGAATAGCCAGAATTTTGCTGTCTGTCAAGTTGTCTCTCCACTGTCTCATAAGTGTTAGCTCATAAAGTGATATTCAAATGGGCTATGATGGAGAAGGGCTTGGCCCCAGCACTGCATTTTCCCAAGGGAAGTAAGTTACATTGATTCTAATGTTACTTTGCTTTGCCAAGAATGATAACATTTCTTACAGTGGGAGTACTTTGACAAGACAAAAAACTTAGGCTGCCAGAGCAGAGATTTTATGACAGTGAAAAGAGTCATCATTAGACCATCAGAGAGGAAGTTTTTAAAGCAAATGGAAATATCAAAGGGAAGAGAAAAAAGCCAAAGGAAGGAGGAGAACCCTTTGGGGGATAATAGGAAGGGGTGCATATTTTTGTCAGTTTTGCTCTGGTTCCCAATGCATTGCATAAGAGAACTCTTCCTTCCTCTGTAAATATGCACAGCAATGATTGTCACACCTTCTCAAATCTGTCAGCATTTAAAGCTGATGAAGAGCATACCCTTGGCATTGCCATTGGAGAATGTCCTAATTTTTTTGCAAGTCATGTCTGTGAATATACACAGATGTACTGATAAAAATATTTGCCAAGTAGATATAAGGTTAACAAAATATTGCGCTGGGCTCCTTTTTACCAGTTAGAAGCAGAGCAAACTTGAATGCAAATGAGGGATTCAATTAGAAAGTTGCAGCCTGCCAGCATTTGGAGGATAGCAGAGAGAGATCAGGTGATCTGATAGAAACAGGCACTCCACGTTGATAACAAAACTATTTTGGATAAACACGAGAGCTGCTTCAGCTAAGCTATGCTGCACTTCAATTTTTCCTCAGATTTACAGCCAGTAACTCAATGTCTGAAATTCCTTCCTCTCTACACATGCCACGTCGTACCTGGAAAGCAAACTTCAAAGTTTTTCTTGTTCTCCAGGGAAAGTATTTTCCAAATTTTTAAGTACTCACAGAATATTTCTCAGCCAGGACTTGATTTCTGTTAACTATGTTGACTCTCATAAAATTGACTAAAATCATTTTTGCCATTCACTTCTCAGTAAAAATTCCATTGCTATGTATCATGTCTAGCCTCTTTTGTTAAACTTATTAGCATTGGAGTGTCCAAATCGGGCTCAAAGGGCAGAAAGCACGCATGAGATCTGAAATGTCCATCAGGCAGGTTCAGATCTGTTTAGAGACTGCTTTAGAGGCCAATTCAAAATTTTAACAGGAATCTAGGGATTTCAAGCCCTGAAAGCCTCATCTGGATCTATTTTTCCAAAAGTAGCACAGGGCTTTCTTGGGTATTTGACCAAACGAGGCTTTTCATCCTGAGTATAAGCAGGTGGTCTGGTGCCCTGTGGAACCATCCTGGAAACATCACGTTGGAGCAGCAACAGTGCTCACTGAATGTCAGAGTGGAAAAGTCTGGTTCCTCTTCCAGGGGAACTTCAAAGGAGGCAGCTCCTGCTCTCATCCTGTCTCCTCCTTAAATCAGGTTAATCACATTGAGGATATTCCTCAGGCTGTGCCTTGCAAAAAGGCTCAGATGGTTTTGCTGCAATTGGCGGTTTGTGGCTATAGGGCTGCGGAGTGGGAGAAGGCTAGGAGAGCTTCTGCCAGGGTCCTAAGCACCCCCAAAGTACTGGCTCCTGGCCAGGTCCCCCAGACACACTGAGTGTGATGCTGAGGTCTGAGTTTGCAGGAAATGGTATGCCCACTCTTGAAATTATCCTGTTATAAAATCATCTCAGTGATTAAATAACCAAATCCATTTGAAAGGTAGCTCTGCCATCCTCAAAATTTTGTTGTAGCAGAACTAGGATTATAGTGAATTTATGGGGCATAAATTTAAAAGTGAAGGTAACTCCAAACCAAACAGGTGTGTGAGCAATTGCAGCTACTGGAGAGAGGGGCTGGGTCTGGCGTACATTGGAAGAAGTCAGAAGAGGGCCTCCTGGATGGCCAGCTGACCTGTATGTTCCTGAGTGACCATTGTTCCATGGGCTGTAATAAACCACAAAGGGGTTCAGCTGTAATAAACCATAAAGGGGTTCTATTTTAACTGAAGTAAAATGCTGTATTTAGTTTGGCTCTCTAACTGAATAAGTTCTTGAGTTTCCATTTTACCTTGACAGGGTAGACACTGCCATACCTACAAATAGCATTTCCAGTTTGAGAATGCCTTTTAAAAACGCATTGGTTTTTCCTAGAATAGAGATGTTTGTCCATTAAGAAAATACCAACCGGGTAGCTTTCTTTACCTGTTATTTTGCCAATCAAGAATTCTGTTTTCTATATCTTCAGTTAGGCAACAATTTGGGTTACAATCATTACTGCTGTCATGAACCAAAGATTTGCTGAGCTTCTCCTATAGACACAGTGCTTTGCTAGGCAATGGGTGTGCAAAGAATACGCAGAAGTGAATTCCTGCTCTTTAAGTTCCAAACCGGCTGTAAGCCCAGAATATATAAACAGAAATCTATGGAGCAATATGAGGAAGCAATTGATAATCATCCTGACACAAATGCTAAAAAATTTCAGAAAGTATAATGACCACCAAGCACTGGCATACTCAAGGAAGACTTCCTGCAGATCAAGTTTTAGCTGTTAAACAAATTTACATGAGAAAAACAACCCCATTAAAACGTGGGCAAAGGACATGAACAGACACTTCTCAAAAGAAGACATACATGTGGCAACAAGCCGATGTAAAAAAGCTCAATGCGTTTATCATTAGACAAATGAAAATCAAAACCACAGCGAGACACCATCTCATATCGGTCAGAATGGCTATTCTTAAAAAGTCAAAAAATAACAGATGCTGGCAAGGTTGCCAAGAAAAGGCAACACTTATACACCGTTGGTGGGAGTGTGAATTATTAGTTCAATCACTATGGAAAGCAGTATGGCGATTCCTTAAAGAGCTGAAAGCAGAACTATCATTTGACCCAGCAATTCTATTTACTGGGTATATATCCAGAGGAATATAAATCATTCTTTTTAAGATGGAGTTTAATTCTTCTCTCCCAGGCTGGAGTGCAATGGCATGATCTTGGCTCACTGCAACCTCTGCCTCCCAGGTTCAAGCAATCCTCCTGCCTTGGTCTCCTGAGTAGCTGGGATTACAGGCACCCACTACTGTGGCTAATTTTTGTCAGAATATAAAATGTTCTACTACACAAACACATGCATGTGACTATCATTGCAATACTATTCACAAAAGCAAAGACATGGAATCAACGTAAATGCCCATCAGTGACAGAGTGGATAAAGGAAATATGGTACATATACACCATGGAATACCACAAAAAATGCCATAAAAAAATGAATGAGATCATGTCTTTTGCAGGAATATGGATGGAGCTGAAAGCTATTATCCTTAGCAAACTAACATAGGAATAGAAAACCAAATACCGTATGTTCTCACTTATAAGTGGAAGCTACATAATGAGAAGTCATGAAGACAAAGAAGGGAACAACAGATTCTGGGGTGTACTTGAGGGTGAAGGGTGAGAGGAAGGAGGGGAGCAGAAAAAGGTAATGGGCACTGGGCTTAATACCTGGGTGATTATATAATCTCTACAACAAACCCTTGTGTCACAGGTTTACCTATGTAACAAACCTTCACATGTACCCCTGAACCTAAAATAAAACTTTTAAAAAATGTTTCAGTCTGCTTAAATGTGCTTGGCATGTTTCTGTTTGGGGCGTGAGATAAACAACACTGGTGGTGATGGTATGTGTGAATTTGGTGTGTGTGCATTGGGGAAGAGGTGTTAAGGAATAAGTTTCAGGAAGGGACCCAAGATTGGACCTCATTGTGCAATGGCAAGTTCTTATATTTATCACATCATGTACATGTGGGTCACAGAAGATATAACCATGATGGATGGGCACCAAGAAATTTTTCAAACTATATTCTGAAGAAAACACTAGTCCAGAGAAAGGTTGAGGATATAATAGTTTCTATCATCAAGTAACTTTAAGAACTGCTGCAAATTAAATCCTCCTTTTAAAGATGCAAAGGCAAAGGTATGTATAAATTTCTTAGCACACCAATTTACATCCTTAGCACACCAATTTCCCTCCCTCTCACACATTTTGAAAGCACTAGTTTATGGAGATATAGAAAGTGCCCATTGTTCAGGCTAGGAAGAGTGAATATCAATCTGCAAGCCATAGAATATGATCAAAGGCTCCTGAGAATATGGGAAACATGCACCAAATTATATTTTAGAAAAAAAAAATCTAGTGAGATTGGGAATACGGAACAAGAAAGAAAAAGAGTGTAACCAGGAAATGATTCTAAAACCTTATCTATCTCCATTCTAGTGTGACTTACAAAATGTTGGGAGTTGTGTTTGCTTTGTAAAATTTTTCTTTTCAGCTACAGACCACTTTCTTTAAATAAAATATTATCTCAAACCCTAAAAAAAAAGAGAAGAAATAAAACTTATCTGGTTAATGGAGAAGGAGGAGGAGGGCTCCAAATAAGATAAAGAAAACTAGTTTGTAATATACAGATCCTGGGAAAGAAGCAAGGACTAAGAAAGCTTTAACTTCACCAGGGACATATGAAATAATTTTCAAGTTGCATGATGCTGAATGGTCTATAAACCATAAATGATACGGTTTGGCTCTGTGTCCCCACCCAAATCTCCTCTTGCAGCTCCCATAATTCCTGCATACTGTGGGAGGGACTAAGTGGGAGATGATCGAATCATGTGGGTGGGTCTTTCCCGTGCTACTGTGGTGATAGTGAATGTGTTTCATGAGATCTGATGGTTTTGAAAACGGGAGTTTCTCTGCACAAGCTCTCTTTTTGCTTGTTGCCATCCATGTAAGACATGACTTGCTCTTCCTTGCCTTCTGCCATGATTGTGAGGTCTTCCCAGGGTTGTGGAACTGTGAGTCCAATTAAACTCTTTCTTTTGTGAATTGCCCAGTCTCAGGTATTTCTTTATCAGCAGCACAACAGTGGACTAATGCAGGACATACGAAGTAATTTTCAAGTTGCGTAATGCTGAATGGTCTATAAACCACAGAGATGTAGCCATCTAAAGTTACTGAAACAGGATGTTATGAAGCTAAAAGGAAAGCTAGGTTTCAACCCCAGTGGGACTAACCAAAAGCAATATGGCACGTGACCTTTATGTGTATCAGTCTCACTTTTAAATTTACCAAATAACAGAGGGGAAAGAGTCAAGTAGCCAGGACTTAAGAAGCGTTTTCTTTGACCTAGCATTGTGAAAATGACTAAACTTGCCTGGTGACAGCCCTCCAAGCCAGCTAATGTGACTCACTCTATGAATGCCATGCCCAGCAATCTTTGCTATTTCCCTTCCATTTGCCACAATGGTGTACTGAACCAGTTATTATATTTTGAACCACATTACTCTCTCTACTCTCTCCCTATTCTTCACAGATTAAAATGGAACATGATCCACTCTAGATTTTAGTTAGTTCTTACTGTTCACTCTGGAGACTCTTTTTTTGATATTTAAAAAGCTCATTTTATTAATAATGAAGAAAACACAAATTTAAACCACAATGGGATATAATTTCACACTCAATAAATTGGCAACAATTTTAGAGACTGGCAGTATCAGACACTGGGGAGGACAGGGAACATGGTGATCTTCAAACGGAGTGGGTAGAGTGGGTAGGAGTATAAATTGATTCAATCACTTTAGAAAACAGTTTGGTGTTTCACAATACTGTTAACCATATCCATATAATATGACCTAGCAATTCTTTTGTGTATGTGTTTAAATTATTACATTGTGTGTTGAACAAATTTTAAGTGAATGATGAATTGTTAATGAAGTGTAGGTAGATAAATATCATATCATAGATCTCATGAGACACTTGACTGTTTTTAAGTTATGGCTACTGTATTGGAGAATGTGTTTTCTTCTGCTTTTTTTGTATTATAGTTATTAAATAAAATGCTTTTTTAAACTTTTTTAAAATTTTATTTTATTTCAATATTTTTGGGGGGTACATGTGGTTTTTGGTTACATGCATAAATTCTTTAGTGGTAATGTCTGAGATATTGGTATACCCATCACCTAAGCAGTGTACACTGCACCCAATAGACAGTTTTACATCCCTCACAGCCCTCCAACCCTTCACCCTCAAGTCCCCAAAGTCCATGATATCATTCTTATGCCTTTGCATCCTCATAGCTTAGTTCTAACATATAAGTGAGAACATGCAATACTTGGCTTCCCATTCCTAAGTTACTTCACTTAGAATAATGGCCTCCAGCTCCATCCAAATTGCTGCAAAAGACATTATTTCATTCCTTTTCATGGCTGAATAGTATTCCATGGGGTATATCCATATCACATTTTCTTCATCTACTCATTAGTTGATGGGTATTTAGGTTGGTTCCACATCTTTGCAATTGTGAATTGTGCTGCTATAAACATGCATGTGAAAGTGTCTTTTTCATATAATGACTTTTGTCCCTCTGGGTAAATACCCAGTAGTGGGATTGCTGGATTGAATGGTAGTTCTATTTTGAGCTCTTTAAGAAATCTCCATACTGTTTTCCATAATGGTTGCACTAATTTACATTCCCATCAGCAGTGTAAATGTGTTCCCTTTTAACCACATCCACCCCAACATCTATTGTTTTTTGACTTTTTAATTATGGCCATTCTTGCAGGAGTAAGGTGGTATCTCATTGTGGTTTTAACTTGCATTTCCCTGATAATTAGTGATGCTGAGCATTTTTTCATATGTTTGTTGGCTATTTGTATATCTTCTTTTGAGAATTGTCTATTTATGTCCTTTGCCCACTTTCTGATGGGATTTTTTTTTCTTGCTGATATGTTTGAGTTCTGTAGAGATTCTGGGTATTAGTCCTTGGTCAGAGCATAGTTTGCAAATATTTTCTCTCACTCTGGGGATTGTCTGCTTGTTGATTATTTCTTTTGTTGTTCAGAAGCTTTTTAGTTAATTTAGGTCCCAATTATTTATTTTTGTTTTTGTTGCATCTGCTTTTGAGGTCTTAGTCATTAATTCTTTGCCTAAGCCAATGTCTAAAAGAGTTTTTTTGATGTTATCTTCCAGAATTTTTATGGTTTCAGGTCTTACATTTAAGTGTTTGATCCATCTTGCGTTGATTTTTGTGTGAAGTGAGAAATGAGGGTCCAGTTTCATTCTACTTGTGGCTTGCTGGGTTTCCCAGCACCACTCATTGAATAGGATATCCTTTCCCCGATTTATGTTTTTGTATGCTTTGTTGAAGATCAGTTTGCTGTAAATATTTGGCTTTATATCTGAGTTCTTTATTCTGTTCCATTGGTCTATGTGCCTACTTTATAGGAGTACCATGCTGTTTTGTTAATTATAGGCCTGTAGTATAATTTGAAGTTGAGTAATATCATGCCTCGAGGTTTTGTTTTGTTTTGTTTTGTTTTGTTTTTTTGCTTAATTTTACTTTGGCTATGCAGGCTCTTTTTTTTTTGGTTCCATATGAATTTTAGGCTTTTTTTCCTAGTTCTGTGAAGAATGATGATGGTATTTTGGCGGGAATCTGTAGGCAGTATGGTCATTTTCACAATACTGATTCTACCCATCCATGAGCATGGGATATATTTCCATTTGTTTGTGTCATCTGTGAGTTCTTTCAGCAGTATTTCACAGTTTTCTTTGTAGAGATTTTTCACCTCCTTGGTTAAGTATAATTCTAAATATTTTATCTTTTTTTTTTTTTTTTTTGGTAGCTCTTGTGAAAGGTATTGAGTTCTTGATTTGATTCTCAGCTTGGTTGTTGTTGGTTTATACCAGTGCTACTGATTTCTGTATATTGATTTGGTATCCTGAGACTTTACTGAATTAGTTTATTGGTTTGAGGAACTTTTTGTGTGAGTTTTAGGTTTTCTAAGTAAATGATCACATTATAGAGAACAGCAACAGTCTAACTTCCTGCTTTTCTCACTTGGATGCCTTTTATTTCTTTCTCTCGTCTGATTGCTCTGGCTAAAATTTCCAGTGCTATGTTGAATATAAGTGGTGAAAATGGGCATCCTTGTCTTGTTCCAGTTCTCAAGGGGAATGCTTTTAACTTTTCCCCATTCAGGATGATGTTGGTTGTTGGTTTGTCATATATGGCTTTTATTACTTTAATGTAAGTCCCTTGTATGCCTATTTTATTGAGGGTTTTTATCATAAAGGATGCTGGATTTTATCAACTGCTTTTTCTGCATCTATTGACATGATCATACTGGAGCCTCTAATTTTATGGTCCTTTCCTATCTTCCTTTACTTTGCTGTTTTCCTTTCCCACCACTCCCCTATTTATAGTATACCATATATATTACATCAATTCCCTTTTTGAGGCTCTTTACACATTACCATAAGATTCTCAGAAGCAAAACATACTTCAACTCTCTGACAACATAATAAACATAGAAAATGATGTACATAGTATTGGTGTAGGCAGTTGGGTTTTTGTTTATTTGTTTTTTTGGCAAGGAAAATCAAGACTGCAATGAAAGAACATTCTTATAATAAAAACCATTTCTGCAATGAAGTTTGGTTTGACTAAGGCGAAATAAAGAGTTAGGGTATTTGCCAGGCATAACTTTGTACATAATACTTCCTTTAAGCAAATATTTAAGGTTTGTTATTGGGCATTTGTAAGGCAGAAAGAATAGCCGTGATGGGCATAATTGTGCAGATGGTCTAGTTTAGCCCCCTCCAGCCCAGTGCTCATCCTGTTCCCACAAAGACAGGCTGTAGGGGAATCTGGAGAGGAAGAAGGCACACCTTAAATTTTTAAATAGTGTGACAAAATTCTTTCTCACTTAATTTGGTTCAGGCCTACATTTCCCATTTTATTTTGCTCAAGATCTTCAAAAGAAATACCAGATTCAGAAAAAAAATAAATCTCCTACATTTGACATCAATCTAGGTAGTCCTTCACTGTTAAAATTAATTTAAAATATATACATATATATTAGATTTTTACATATTTTATGCTTCAGCTGACAGCTTCCATGTGAGAAGTCTGAGTTCAGAAAGAATGTAATCTATTTTACTTGGATCGGAAAATCCTTAACATTATAAAACAGACTTATTAATGGTCTGAAAAAAACTATAAAAAAACGTTCTTGCAGGTAGGTGGAAGAATATTTGGAGAGCTTTAGGCTAGTGAAAACAAGTGATTAAAAAACATTTGGCTTCCATCTGTANAATATATACATATATATTAGATTTTACATATTTTATGCTTCAGCTGACAGCTTCCATGTGAGAAGTCTGAGTTCAGAAAGAATGTAATCTATTTTACTTGGATCGGAAAATCCTTAACATTATAAAACAGACTTATTAATGGTCTGAAAAAAACTATAAAAAAACGTTCTTGCAGGTAGGTGGAAGAATATTTGGAGAGCTTTAGGCTAGTGAAAACAAGTGATTAAAAAACATTTGGCTTCCATCTGTAAGTGAAGCATTCACTACTTAAACCAATCCATCACTATGCAGAAAAAAAATCTGCAGTTTATTAAAATTCTTCGTATTTAGTAGAAGTCACTCTTTGGGCTTTTTTAAAATTGGAAAACACAGATATATGCATATGTATGCAAATTAATTTTTCTATTATTTTGTAAATAGCAACCATTTAATGATACTGCTAAACTCTATGTACATTATGCTTTCTACTGAGAAGAAATTTGATTTCATTAAAGAAATAGTAGAGGTCAATCCTACTAGAACCAAATCTTTTGTTTAACAAAAAACGTCAAGCCACGATGTATCAAATAATTTCATGTGATACCCAGTACAGCAAAATTCAAGAACACAAAAGAATCTGAATAGCCTCATGACATTCTTTAATGGGATTTGACCAGCATTTTTGGTCTCTTTAAATCCCAGCAAAATACATTCATCAGAGAACCCTCTTATTTTTTCACTTCATCTCTGCATTTAGCAGCAAAATAAAGAAATACAAACATCATCAAAATCTGTATCACTTACCATAAATGCCTGTTGAGATGCAGGGAAATGCCTGTGAATAAACCACAAAAATAACAATAAATATTAAAGAAACAAATCTACTCAACATCATCTATCTCAACATCTATTTTGCTTGATAATGGGATGCCCTCTACTTACATATTCAGAGCTATGAGTTGGAGTAGGGGACACTGGAAATGGGGATATTTGATTAGCTGGTAACTGTTCCCTATCAGCAGTTACATCAGCTCACAAGAACCAACTGCTAAGTTTTCAGGAATCTTGTGAAGCAATTGTTAAACAGCTATTATTAAGAAATTAAATTATATAAACCTACAATGAAATAAATGATATCAAAACACAGATAACCAATAGTCAGAACTCATCCCTTTCTAATTACTTTGCACATCTGACTATTACTTATGCTCTTGAGATTACGTATGTCTGTCATATGTGTACCGTGAAATACTACACAAGTCTCTTTTCCCAGCTCCATGGTACATGATGTCACATTAGTTGCTTAAAATCTGAAAACATCAATTAACATTCATGACCCATATTGTGAGACAGTTAAAATCACAGACTGGCTATGGATAAACATTTTAGGTAAAATTCAACAAAAGCATTCTGTGAAAATCAATCAACTATTTAGAATGTATAATAAAGAGTATTACATATATTATTATCATCATACGTAAATTGTGTGCTACGTGTTCTTTATGTCAGTAAAATTTAAAAGAAGCTTATATAAAACATACCCCTTTTTTGACAGCCAGTCTTTAAACATTTACCAGCACACTACTGCTTATGCTGTATTTTGCTTTGCCGTGTTTAAAGAATTTGATTGAAAAAAATGAATTGGCAAATGTAAATGTACATTTCACTCTAAATTACGTTTTCTAGCTATAGAAAGTGGTCTGGGTGTGGCAACTTTCTCTGCCAATAGATTTCGGTGTAAATTCAACCAAATTGTTTTACTCTTTCTGGTCTGTATTTTTCAATGGCAAAATGGAAATAATGCCCACCATACAGAAATGTCTTCTGGACTGTCGGTGGGAGTGTAAATTAGTACAACCTCTACAGAAAACAGTATGGAGATTTCTCAAAGAACTAAAGATAGAACTACCATTCCATCCAACAATCTCACTGCTCAGTATCTATTCAAAGGAAAAGAAATTATTATTTTTTATAAAACCTCTATTCCTACATTTATCACAGTGCGATTCACAATAGTAACAATATGGAGTCAACCTAAGTGTCCATCAGTGGAGAACTGCATAAAGAAAAAGATGGTAGATGGACTACTACTCAGCCACAAAAAAGAATGAAATCATGTGTTTTGTAGCAATATAGATGGAACTAGAGACCATTACTTTAAGTGAAACAACTCAGTCACAGAAAGACAAATACCGCATGTTCTCACTTTTAGTGGGAGATAAAAAATGAATACACACGGACATAGAGAGTGGAATAATGCATTGAAGACTCAGAAAGGTGGAAGGGGGCAAGGGGTGAGAAACTACCTGAAGGGTACAGTGTATGTACACTGTTAAGAGTGATGGTTACACTAAAAGCCTAGTTTTCACCATTACACAGTATATTCATGTAACAAAAGTGCACTTGTACCCCCTAAATCTATAAAACAAAAAGTGAAAAAAAGAAATGTGCTGTTGGAATTAATGACAGAATTTTTTTTTAAGTTACTGGCACTATATTAGAATCTAAAGGCTGCAGCTGCTATGGACCATAATGACTAACATTACTATTGAGGTCAATAATAATAAAATATCTAAGTCTTTTTTGTTCATATCTTTTGGTTAAATGTCTACTGCCTTTTATTTCTATTAACGCTATTACACAGCCTAAGTTTGTTTATTCCCAACTGTATGTCTGTAAAACGATATATGTTTTTTCTGTTCCTGTGGAAGCCTTTACTATTAATAGCAAATTCTACTGTTTATAAAGAGAAAGTAGAACAGTTTCTGGAACATAGTAGCTGCTCTTTTTAAATTAAATTTATGAGTCAATGCTTTGATCCCGAGGGTTCTTGAAGTGCCAATAACATCTGAAGAATGTTCTTGACTGACTTAATCATTCAGTGATACAGATCATGAAGCAACAGTGTAACACAAAGTCTCTTTACAGGCATTCACCAAGACTACCAATAGGTGTTACTCTGAAAATCAACTGCAAGCTTACTGTATATTTGTTATGATTAGAAAGGACTCAGAGTTCAGGAATAGTGTACTTAAAAATACAAATTAGAGAGGATTAAGAGTCATCCCTATATTTGTGCCACGCCAGCCATGTTCCATTGTACCTTTCAAGTGGGATAAAAGTGAGTTTACAGCTTGAGCCCCAGGAATTCCATGGGAGCAAAACATGTGAGCATCAACTATCTCATGTCTGGAGAGAAAAATAAATGTTTGAGAACTGCTGCATTGAGCCATCAAGGTGTAGGGAAGGTAAGATTTTACCTCTACCTTCTTAGAGTTTTTCAGTTGTGGCTGATAATTAAATTGACACAAGACAGATTAACAGGAAAAAAACATACAAATTTATTTAATTCAAGTTTTATGTGGCATTGGAGGCTTCATAAGAAAATGATGACTCAAAGATGCAGTTAAACACTTACATACTAAATTGGGCAAAGAGTAGTAGATTATGAAGATGTGACAAGGTAAAGGGGCTTGGGCTAGGGTAGTTAATTGGGTGAAGTAAGAAGAAAGGCAAGAGTTAGTTTAACAAGGTGTGTTTGGACAAATTTCCAGTGGCCTCAACTTCCCATCCTTGATAAGAATGACACATTTCTGCTAGTACAGGGAGGATATCTTTCACGTGGAAATTTTTATCTCCTCCTTTTAAAAAGGACTGCAAGAGTGTTCTTTTGCATCTGCCCTTTTTTTAAGTGCCAAGTGCCTTTGACTCAAAATAGTCAATGTGCCAGAGGGGCATATTTTGGGTTGTATATTCTGAACTCTTTCAAAGGGAAAGCCAGAAGATAGCAAAATGCTTTCAACAAGATGGCCCACTTTAACTCACATCTTGGTGTTCTTCCAGTTTATAATGTGGGGCAGTTTACTGAAGTACTCTGAGTGCTGTTTTTTTCTTTAGTAAATGGAAACTCTGAGGCCTGCCTCAAAGGGTTTGTAGGAGGAGTAAGAGAAATAAAGAACATGAGCATTGTGTCTGAGAAGTAGTAATACCTTGATTAGTGATGATTCCTGGAGTGGATGCTGTGATGTCCACCAGGTTCTGTTGCTCCAGAGCAAGGCTTCCCAACCTCAGCACTATTGATATTTTGGACCAGATAATTCTTTGTTCTTGGAAGCTATGTGCATTGTGGGAAGGTTAGCAGCACCCCTGGATGCTACCAGCTAGATATCAGTAGCATCTCTCCAGTTGTGCTCATCAGAAATATTTCTAGACACTGTCAAATACCTCCAGGGGAAAAAAAAATCATCTCTGGTTGAGAATCACTGACCTGGAATCTAGGACCTAGAACCCAGCAGACAGCCTTCAACTATCAACCTTTTCAAGGACTGCCTCAGCTATAAAAAGCCACCTCACCCAAAATCATGTCCCTGCCCAGGACAGTTCACACCAATAACTGACCAATGAAGTGGTACAAGACCTGGCCACTGTGGCTTATCAGTACAACACTGAAGGGTCCTTCCAGCTTCAGAGTTCCTTACTGGGTCAGTAGGGTCCATCGCTGGGACTACATCCAGCTCACCTTCTCCCTCAGTCCACTCCTGCTTCCTTTCTCTCTTTCCCAGGTATTGATTTAAGGGCACTCCTTAATAAACATCTAGCATCCTAAACTCTGTCTTAGAGTCTGTTTCCTGAGAACTGATCTGGGCTAACTCCCTTTCGCTTCCCTCTTAGATCCAGCTATGTGTATCTTTCTTCCATCAGATCTAGCAGAAGAAAAACATACTGCGCAGTTAGTGACAAGTTTCATTTGCCTTATCTCTCAGTTCTATCTTGGAATCAATCATGCAACTTAGTAATTGAGTCTGAATGTATCAACTGCCTTGTCTGTTTTAACAAAGACAAATAGTTTCATCTGGAAATGACATCGTTGCCTTGAATGTGAAAGCAAATGGTAGTGTAATGGAGGATGACTTTGGTAATATTATTGCATTAATTCAAACAAAAAGGCAATGGTAAAGCAGAGATGGAAATAGAGTATTATGGAAAAAAACTCATTTGATGTAAAATAACTTCGCACAGAATTCATCGAAACTAAGCCTACTCCATTAATCATTTTTTATTACTCAAGAGAGAGAGACAGACAGACAGAGAGAGGGGGAGAGAGATTGAGTAAGAGCAAGTGAACAAGCAAACTAATGACTTTTGCAGCACATAATTTGTGTTCTTTGCCATAGTAAACTTCTGATGGGGCCATCAGAAGTGAGTAGCATGAGATTTCTTTATTTCAAAGCTGCATTTAATATAACCACCTTCCATGTAAATACTATCCCATGGAGGAATGATAAATTGTACCAAAACCCATGCCAGGTGTGCACATAACTCAGCAATCACCTCTAGAATTTGGAGAATGACTTTAGCAACCCAATTTGTGAGGCTCCAGATTCTCCTTCCAGCAAATTTCAGGAGCAATATGTCTCCATGCTAATCAGGCCTGAGCACCCAGCCATTAGAAATTCTAGGCAGACAAAAAAAAAAAAAAAAAAAATCATCTGAGGCCGAGGCAGACAAATCGCTTTAGAGCAGGAGTTAGAGACCAGCCTGGGCAACATGGTGAAACCCTGCCTCTACTAAAAATATAAAAAATTAGCCAGGCATGGTGGCACATGCCTGTAGTCCAGGCTACTCAGGAGGCTGAGGTGGCAGAATCACCTGAGCCCAGGATGCTGAGGCTGCAGTGAGCCATGATTGCACCACTACACTCAAGCCTGGGCCACAGGAGTGAGACCCTGTCTTAAAAAAACAAAAAAAGAAAAAAATGCCTTAGAGTGGAGAATTCTTTCTCATGTGAAATTATTGATTGGGTCACCAAGTGGGAAATACTTCTATAGCCCAACATGTTGGCATCAAGCAGATTTGCAAAAACATTGAAATCCTTAAGGCTGTAGATTCTGTCCCATTCCCTTGAAAGTCTGTCTTCATTTCTTCTGTTTCTGTCTAAGTAATTTAAGGGTAAGGAAGGAAACGCTCCTCAGCCTTCTCTGTCTTGACCCTAACAGTGTCTCAAAACATATACAATAAACCCTAAGCCATCATCCCTACCACTTGCTTTTCTCTGACCCTTGATTCTCAGTTTAAGCATTCCTGCAAATGGGAATTTCTTTCTCTCTTACTTATCCATTGTCATCCCATCCACTCCTACACAGCAGTCTTACAGTCTGGGTAGAAAGGACATCACCTTCAACTCCATGGGAAGGGGCTGACGGACCTAAATAAGCAGCATACCTTCCTCTCCATAGCCACAAGAATCGAAAGACGAAGAGTTGATTGACCACCATTGACCTGTTGGTGTAAATTAACTGTAAAGTTCTCTTAACCTCTAGAATTTTTCAATTGCTTAGCCAACACATTCCTTACTGTTTAGTCAGTTTTAGTTAGATTTCCCATTATTTGCAAGCAAAATCATGCTACCAGATATACCTTCCATTTAAGTGTTTTTAATTATATATCACATTTCACTGACTCAGGCAAGCTGTCAACTGTAAGAAACACCATTATTTTGTGTTACTTTGTGGACCACTAAGAAGAGAAAGCTCCATCAGTTAAAACATAACACATGCTTTCTTACCATTTAGGATTTTCATTGCACACTTATTGAAGTTCCTATTGTTGATTTATGTAGATAATTTTTAAGCACATCTTCCTCCAGAGCATGGATAAAAAGGAGATAAATTGGTTGTTTCCTAAAACTTCCTCACATTCAGGATCCAGTACTTATGAATGACTTTTCAACTCAGAGTCATAGATAGGAGTTTTCCACAGTTTTATCCTCATAGCCTCAAGAATGATGGTGTTGCTCCAGTCCTTAATGAGTGAGCCACTGCTGGCTCTGCACTTTTCTTCCAAACCACTAACACCCTCTCTGAAAGTTTTGTGGTTAGCTATTTTTTCATGCCAGAGCTGCCAACAAAGGGTTTCAGACAACAGCCAGGACACACACCTCCTTCTCAGGCACCCCGTAATTGGTTGGTTAGCTGAAAGTCAAGGGGTTGCAGTTGTCCAGCCAATCCTCCAGAAATGACAACCAAATGTGCATGTGTACAGGAAGAGAAACTTCATCACAACTATGTGTGACTGTAAAACACCCCAAGTATAAGAGTTATGCTAGTTTCAAATAAATTAGAATATGAGGACATGTGCATCGTAGAAACAATGAAATTCAGAATATCATTCTTTTCCTTCTTTTTCTTTTCTCAGAGACAGGGTCTCACGCTGTTGCCCAGGCTGGAGTACAGTGGTGCAATCCTAGCGTACTGCAGCCTCAAAGTCTTGTGCTCAAGCCATCCTCCCTCCTCAGCCTCCTAAGTAGCTGGGACTACAGGCATTCGCCACCATATCTGGTTAATTTGTTTTTATTTTTTGTAGAGATGAGGTCTCACTATGTTTCCAAGGCTAGAGTCAAACTCCTGGGTTCAACTGATCCTCCTGTCTTGGCCTCCCAAAGTGCCAGGATTCCAGGCATGAGCCACTGTGCTTGGCCTCATTCTTTTCTTTACATGTTGGTTATCAGCATAGTGGGTTGTGCCATCATGCCCTTAACTGGGATGTGGTATACTTCAGCACTTTCAAACCATGGTATGCCTAACTCTAGGAGTCTGAAAGATATTTTGAGGTGGTAAACAGATAGACATTACCCATTTAAATGTGATATTTACATTTTTCCCAAGGCTTCATCCCTCCTTCTATACATACCCTTTACCATATAATTTTGCACTTCCTCTACAATAGGCTGAATGTTTGTGTCCCCTACAAGATTCATGTGATGAAGCTCTGGTCCCACTGTGGTGGTGCTTGGAGGTGGGGCCTTTGGGAGGTGATTAGGTCATGAGGGTCGAGGCCTCATGAGTGGGATTAGTGCCACTAGAGGACATTAGAGGCCAGAGAGCTACCTAGCTCTTCTTTCCACCACGTGAGAATACAAGGATAAGTTGGCTGTCTGCAACTTGAGCCCTGAAAGAGGGCCCTCACCATAACCTGACTATGCTGGCACCCTGATCTTAGATTCCCAGCCTCCAGAACTATAAGAAATAACTGTTTGTTGTTCAATCACAGTCTATAGTAATTTGTTATGCATCCTGAACCAAGTAAGACACTCCACGAGGGGAGTTGTATGAATGCAATGTTGTGTCCATCCCCTAAATCCATACACTGAAACCTAATTCACAATATGATGGCATTAGGAGGTGGAGCCTTTGGGAGGTAATTAGGGGATGAGTGAATGGGATCAGTGCCCTTAGAAGAAGAGACGTGAGGGCGAGGATCTCTTTCTCCACCATTTGAGGCCACAGAAAGAGGACAGGCAGTCTACACACCAAGAAAAGAGCTATTGGCAGACACCAAACCTGCTAGCACCTTGATCTTGGACTTCCCAGCCTCTAGAACTGTGAGAAATAGAAGTTGTTTAAGCCGCTCAGACTATGGTATTTGTTATAGCAGCCTGCGCTGACTAAGACAGAGGGGATAGATTTTTCTTCATCCCACTGATGATAGACTTGAGCATGTGACTTGATTTGGCCAATGGGATAATAATGGACATGACATTTAGGTTTAAATTTTTGCATTCCTGTCTTTGGAGGAGAACAATGAGAAGACTACCATGAGAACATGCCTCATGTAGCTACTGGTCCAGGGAGGCTGAGAGATAAGTGGAGTAGATGCAGTAAACCCAGCCTTTGATCAGCTGTGCGCCAGCCAACCCATAGCCATGTAAGCAAGAAATGGTTACTATTGCACATTACTGAGTTTTTGAGTGGCTGGTTATATAGCATTACTGTAGCAATGACAATGATATAAATATGCTAAAACTATAAGTTATTATAATCTATCATAATAAGTGATACTTGTTTTCCACCTATGATAATGATACAAAGTTTCCTTTGAAAATAAAATTGCTTAAAGAGTCAGTTAGAACATTAGGTAAACCAGAAGATGGAATGTAAATGACCAAAGTTTGGAAAATACTGATGCAGGAATTAAAGATTTGACATGGAAAGCACAAGTACATGGAGTTGGAGGCTAGCCTAGATAGCATAGTAAGACCCTCATCTCTGCAAAAACTTTAAAAAATTAACCAGGCTTAGTGGTGCATCCCTATAGTCCCAGCTACTTGAAAGGCTGAAGTGGGAAAAGTTTAATAGTTTCAGTTTGAGGCTGAAGTGAGCTGTGATAGTGCCACTGCATTTCAGCCTGGGCAACAGAGTGCCATCCCGTCTCTTAAAAAAACACAAGGGTACGGTGGCTCATGCCTGTAATCCCAGCACTTTGGGAGGCTGAGGCAGGTGGATTGCTTTAACCCAGAAGTTAGAGACCAGCTTGGCCAGCATAGTGGGACCTTGTTTCTATAAAACATACACAAATTAACCAGGTGTGTTGGCATGCACCTGTAATCCCAGCTATTCAGGAGGCTGAGGTGAGAGGATTACCTCAGCCCAGGGAAGTTAAGGCTGCAGTGAGCTATAAACCTGCCACTGCACTCCAACGTGGGTGACAGAGTGAGACCCTGTCTCAAAACCAAAACAAAACAAAAAGAATATGGGTAGCCAGGTTGCATGTTACAGCATGGAAAAGCATGGGAAAAGTGGGGCCAAGCATGACATGGAAAGCACTCACAGCTGGGAGCTGTGTTTTATCCCCTCTGGGATCCAATGTTATATCCCCTCAGCACCTCTGTATCCCCATCTGTAAAAGGAGCAGAGCTGGCTACATGGCTTATTTGGCTATTAAATTCTGTGATGCTATAAAACAGCCTCTTATCCTTCTCTATAGTACAAGATAAAGGTGACAGAGAGACAGGCAATTTTATAGTATTCTGAATGCCTCACAGTGTTTGGACATCTGAGGCAGCAGCATTGCAGCAATAATAGTCATTTCTTGAATTACTGAAATGTGCTGAGCACTGGGTTCAGAGCTCTATGTGCATTATCTGATTCATTCCCATGAACAAGTCTGTGATCAAAACCAGATTGCCCGCTTTCTATAAACATGGAGAAGAGAGAAGCTAAGAAAGAAAACTCGTCCAAGGTCACAGAAAGGAATACTACAGGATTTCTTTATCTCGTAGAAAGAGTAATTGATTCTATTTTTTAATTATACAAATAATACATGAATACAAGGCTCAAAACAAGACATTCTCTTACAGCCACATGCTTCCTCTCCTCTAATTCACTGGGAACACTCTCCTTGAGGCCTTCACTGCCAAAAGTAGAGTGAGAATCCTTCTTCTGCATTCATTTACATTTTTAAAGACTAAATAGTGTCATGTCCTCTTCCTCATCTCAACCCTGTAATCACCTCCCATCGTACTTTAATAAAATTCAAAGTCACAACCATGACCTCTAATCCTTGCTTCCTTGGCCCCTCCCTTCCACTCTTCCCCTGCTCTTGAGTTCCAGCCACATTGGTCTCCTTTTGTTCTTCAAATGCACAAAGCACGATTCTGCTCTGGGGCCGCTGGCCTTGCTGTCACCTCTGTCTTGCACACTCCATTTCCCAAATACTCCCTGGTTTTCTCCCTTGTTCCTTTTAGATCTTTGATCAAATGTCACCTCCTCAAAGAGGTCTTCCTAGCCTCCAGCTAAATTACTCTATTGCTTAGCCTGCTTTGTATTTCTTTACAACTGCCATCACCACCTGACACACAGTTGTTTGCTTGTTCACTGTCCCCCCAACTTCAATTCCTTCCTTCCTGAGATGCAAACTCCCAGGAAGACCTTTGCTTTGTTTGTTGCTGTATCACCAGCACCTACAATGGTGTCCGGAACTCAATAAATATCTGTTGAGTGGATAAATGAGTAAATGATTAAGCTATAAGATCTATACAAGCATAGCCATATTTTTCTTCTACACAAATTGGAGCTTACATTGGTTTTTATGTTCTGGAACTCACCTTTTTTCATGTAGTATGTTTTAGGAGATCATTCAATGTCAGTGTATATCGCTCTATCTCATATGTTTCTAATAGCACATTCTAGTCTATGGCATGATTATACTATGTTTATTTAACTCCTGCCACATTGATGAATATGTAGCCTGTGTGTAAATTTTGCTGCAACATGCAACCTGGCAACCCACATTCTTTTTGTTTTGTTTTGGTTTTGAGACAGGGTCTCACTCTGTCACCCACGTTGGAGTGCAGTGGCAGGATTATGGCTCACTCCTGCCTCAGTCTCCCTGGGCTCAGGTGATCCTCTCACCTCAGTCTCTGGAATAGCTGGGACTACAGGTGCATGCCAACACACCTGGTTAATTTGTGTATGTTTTGTAGAAACAGGGTCTCACTACGCTGGCCAGGCTGTTCTCTAACTTCTGGGTTAAAGCAATCCACCTGCCTCAGCCTCCCAAAGTGCTGGGATTACAGGCATGAGCCACCGCACCCTTCTGTTTTTTAAGAGATGGGATGGCACTCTATTGCCCAGGCTGAAATGCAGTGGCATTATCACAGCTCATTTCAGCCTCAAACTGAAACTATTAAACTTTTCCCACTTCAGCCTTTCAAGTAGCTGGGACTATAGGGATGCACCACTAAGCCTGGTTAATTTTTTAAAGTTTTTGCAGAGATGAGGGTCTCACTATGCTATCTAGGCTAGCTTCCAACTCCTAGCCTCAAATAATCCTCCTGCCTTGGCCTGCCAAAGTGCTGGGATTCCAGGCATGAACCACCATATCTAGCCTTATAACCAACATTCTAGATGTTTCTACCTAATGTATTCTGGTAGGATACATTCCCAGAAATAAAATTAACCCACTTAACCATTAGGTAAAAGAAAAAGCACATTTAAAATTTTAAAAATACTACCAAATTGCTCCTCTTAAAGTTTTCTTTCAGTATAAAATATTTTAATAGTGGAGAATAGTCAATAATTCAACGTGGTAAAAGGATGCCATCTCCTTCAAAAACTGCATTCAAAAGTGCAAACACTATTACAGTGCCCGTCTCACCCACAAGGCTAACTGACCCAAAGGCCAAGGTTATTTGTAGGAGACTGTGAATGAGATCACATAGAAACAGCCAGTGAAGTGTTTGGAGTGCAGTGTGTGAGCTCACCGAGGCACTATAATTATAAGTAATAACTTGGTTTCTTTTTGTTTTCTTCATTATACCTTTGAAAGAGCTGTCGTAAAGTCATTTATTGCCAGCTGCTTTCATGTTTATAACCATTCGACTCCATGCAGTATAAAACAAACTATTACATGGCCATGAATAGTAGCAACCCTCTTTCAAACTTTTTATTTTCCGAGAAGACAGCTGGATTAGTTTCACCACGAATTTATTAGGATGCAAAATGTTGGAACTAGCAAATGGAAGAACTTGATTTTTGCCTGGGCTTGCTTGTGTGACTTGTAGGAATGTTTTACTGTAAATTATACATATGTGAAAAGGAGAACAGGTCTCCATAAACCTGCTGAACCCAAGAGAATGTGCATTCTGTTCTAAAATGTTTACATCTATAAACTCCCTTTATATAGAAGCAAAGGGAAGAAACAAAGATTAAAAACAAAACAAAACAAAATCCCTGCTCATATTAACAGCGAATCAGTTGTGCAATATGAAAGCTTCTACCGGAACAAAATGTTCCCCAAATGGTGACCCTTCAATGACCTTAATCACCTCTAATTTTGTAAGTATCCCCTCTCCATCTTCCTTGTAATTAAGGAACACATATCAGGCACATTCTGCATACCTGGCACTAAGAGGCGGGAAGTGCGGGGGATGCCCTTAGGTGACTTTGCTGGTGCAGAGCCCGAGGAAAATTGACATAAGAGGCAATCTTTTCAAATCCCCTGAGAAGTAAATTACCCACTCAAGACTGAAAAGCCCACAGATCATAGTTATTGCCAGGCCTAACTGACCCTGATAGGGGGGCCTCCTGGGCTGAAGAAGGGGTTTAAATGACAAGGAGAAGCCTCTTGCGCACAGGAATTGGGGACAAGAGCACAGGGCTGATTGCAGGAGCTGTGGAGGACAGATGCACCTGGGAGCATTCCTCAGCATAGCTCTAAGGGACATAGTTGGTGCCTCATCCTTCTCCAAGCCCATGCACCCTGTCCATGATCTGGCCCCCTCACAGTGACTGCCAGAGGACTGCCCCCTGGAAACTGGAGCTAACTTTTCTAGTGCACACAGAGCTTGGGAATCAGATGCTCCCCAGGGGCAGCCCTTGACCAATGACTGATGGCTGAGGAATGGGAGGTGCAAATTCCTTGCCCCTGCCCTGGTGGGGACAATGTTGAAGGGTGACCTTCACCGTCTGGAGAGCAACCCCATGGCCTTGGGCAATCACCTGGGATTTGCCCCAATACTCACTCTTCCTTTCACTCTTGCTTCTTCACATCTCACCTGTTGTGTTTCCTGGGACCACTTCATCACAAATCTCTTTCCCCCAAATCCTTATCTCAGAGTCTGCTTCTGAGGAAACCAAGCGAAGGCATTTGATATTATTTCCCTCGGTGTGGCTGGCAGTAGAGCTTTTAAAGTGAAATAAACCTACAGGGTTATTTTGGCAGAACCTCAGAGGAAACAGAGCACTTGGTCGTAACCAGATAGTTTTGGTAAGAAGGAGAAGGAAAAGCAGGTAAATCTTCATAAAGCCACAAGCAGGAAGAAAGGCTCCCCTGACACCTGGCTTAAAACCCAGGAGGGGCTGCCAAGGACAAACACCTGGGAAAAGATTCAGCGAGCGGCCCCTTAAGAAGGCAGCGTTCCTTGGGACTCTGTCTCTCGTGTGTCCAGTGCCTCTGAAGGGTTTTTAAACAAATCCAAGTGGAGGTTATTATGGATTCTTGGTTTTGAGTCAATCCCTGGTTTTCTTAGTAAGTTGTACCTTCCAATATCTCTTAATTAGAAAGTTGAAGGTCTGACTTCCAGGAGAAGCATTTAAGAAAATGCATTCACAACAACCAACCAATCACAAAGCAACAAACATAGATGGTCTCAGAGACAACCTCCCAGTTGATATTGCTGTTGCTAGTTCCCAACCCTTAACAGGCTCGGGTGGTGAGGGGGCCAAAGAACCTAGGGGCCAGGTGCTATGGATAGAGCAATCAGCCATTTCTCACCTAACTTGGCCTCAAATCTTCCTCCAGGACTCACTGACAGGCTGCTAATAAACTGAACAGTTGTTAGAGGGGAGAGAGAACACACATTCAACAATATTTACTGGAAGATCATAGAAATCATAGAAGATCATAGAAATGGACAGAATACTCAGGAGCTCCAGCAATCAGGCTCTTCCCCTCTTAAAGCTTAACAAGTAGGAAGAAAGATACCATCTTGTAAATTCTACAGCTTCCAGGATGATTTCACACGGGCTTCACTGTCTCTCATAATAACCAAGTAAGACTGACGGAAGGCATTATTATTATTCTTATCCCCAGACTGGGTGAGTAACCTCCCCAGAGTCATACAGTGGTTAAGGAGAAAAGCTCAGACAGAAGCCCCGATCCTGTGACTCAGAATTCTAAGCACTTTCTACTGCAGAACAGAGTGAGGTCAAGGGAAGAAGGGAAAGATAATCCATCTTGAGCATCCTCGGTCCTTGAGAAAGAACTGGTTAAAGAAGAGAATTCTTTTTCAGCATCCACACTGTGAAAACCCTTCCACGAGCCACCTACCAGATCTTAACGGCCTTAAACATGTCCTTGAACTGAAGGTTTAGTGTGACTTTCTCCCAAAAAAGAGAAGAAAACTATCCTCCGTTATAGTGTTTCTCAAACTTTAGCTGCATCAGAATCACCTGGAGGGCCCAGCGACCAGTCTCCCATCTGGTAGGTCTGCGGTGGAGCCCAAGAATTTGCATTTTAACAGCCTCCCAGTTGATATTGCTGGTGCTGGCTCCCAGGACCACACTTATGTTTTCTTTTTTTCTTTTTCTTTTTTTCAGACAGGGTTTCACTCTGTCACCCGGGCTGGAGGACAAGGGTGCAATCATGCACCACTGCAACTTTCACTGCTGGGGCTCAGGTGATTCTCCCATCTCAGCCTCTCCAGTAGTTGGGAATTACAGGCACAAGCCAGCTCACCCATCCAATATTTATTATTATTATTCATAGGGATGAGGTCTTGCTGTGTCGTCCAGGTTGGTCTCAAATTCCTGAGCTCAAGTAATCCTACTGCCTCGGCCTTCCAAAGTGCTGGGATTACAGGCGTGAGCTCCCCATATCTGGCCCAGGACCATGCTTTGTGAACCATTACTCTATCAATTTCTAATCAAAGCTTTTTTCCCTTTTTTTTTGTCCAGCTGCACCAGATAATTGTAGCCCAGACTGCATCCCTCTCATATCCAGCACAGTCTCTCTTCCCTGGGATGAGCTAAGGTTCTTTTCTGTGTTTACTAATCTGTCACAGAACCACATAATTGGAGAAGGAGCAGATTGCTAGTTTACCAACACATATGCAGATTTTATGCCTGCAGATTTTTGACACCTCCGTTTTATACCTTAAAATGTCAGCATGTTCTCTCTAAAAATTGGGCAATTCCATTTCATCCCCTCCATGATTTCATGGTGTGAACTTGAAAACATTACATAACTGAAGAGATGGGTTCCCACATGAATATGGCCACTTTTGTTTTTTTTTTTTTTTGAGACAGAGTCTCGCTCTGTTGCCCAGGCTGGAGTGCAGTGGCCGGATCTCAGCTCACTGCAACCTCCGCCTCCTGGGTTGCACACCATTCTCCTGCCTCAATCTCACGAGTAGCTGGGACTACAGGTGCCCGTCACCATGTCTGGCTAATTTTTTTTGTATTTTTAGTAGAGATGAGGGTTTCACCGTGTTAGCCAGGATGAGTCTTGACCTCCTGACCTCGTGATCTGTCCGCCTCGGCCTCCCAAAGTGCTGGGATTACAGGCGTGAGACACCTGGCCCAGCCAATACAGCCCCTTTTTAAACTAATTACATGTGCAAACACCTGACTCCATATCGTATTTATGAAAGTCAGGTGAGACCCTCTTGGCAGCTGCTGGGGGCCTAAACTCTAGAATGGTTTATGAAGAATGAGGGCTTTAAACAAATGAACTGTGATTATGCAGCTTGATTCAATATGTAAAGGTAATAAATTCTTCTTTCCTTAGTCACAAAGGAAGACATTAGTCAAGGCTAATGCACACTTTATATTTAACAAGGGAATTAATTAGGGGATAATGACCAAGAAAGGGGTGTCTAAAGGACACACCCTGTAGAAATGACTAAAATAAAAGAATGCAAGAAAAGAGAAAGAGAAAGAAATTGCTTGTAGTCATATTTCCCAAGTTAAAAATTGCTACTCGTGGCCTGAAAATGGCTGTGCTTTGTGGGCCATCAATCACTGTGAAGAGTTTTATCAACTGGAGTCTATTATGGAAATGAGCAAAAAGAAGGAGATGGGGAGCAGCCAGTCTACAAGGAGATATGACAGCTCAGGCCCCAGGAGGTAAGTTATTTCCCCACATTTCTCAGTGTTCACTGCATTAATCCAACCAGCAACCACAAGGAGGGGAGCAAGCAGCTGGCCATTCACTAAATGCTCTGCGGGCCAGTGTTGGCTCCCACACTGGGAGATGAGCAAACCATAAAGATGAACAGATTCGGTTTTGCGAAATGTGACAAACCTAAAATTCACTACGGCAAAGTAGAGAGTGAATTTCTTTCTACTCCTAGGGAGTTAACTCAGTCCACACACTAGATAGTTATTCTTATTAGAAAGGTAATAAGGTCACTTATTGCATGAATAAATTGATGATGGATGGAAGAAAAGATGGATGGAGGAATGGATGGCTGAATGGATGGAGCAAGTCTTGACTTGAATAATTTTAGACGCTACTAGTTCTGCTAGACTTTGACTTCATCAAAAGTTTAATTTCACAAAGTGAATAATTTAATTTTTCATCACAATCTTATGATTGCATCTTGATTAACGACAAACAAAATAAAAATTATCCATAGCAGATTGTAACTATATCTCAGATAAAACTTACTACAGCCAAGTGTTATATTCCTGTAAAGTGTGTGGAAGGATTGCTGCCCATCACTTTTCCTCTGCCTCCACTGTTTTTAATTTTTGGGATTCTCTAAAGGTGGGACACATCCTTCAACATGCAAAATGACAGTTTCATTACTAGCAAACATCACTTAATGTAACTGAGGAACCTATCTGAGGACAAGTAAGAAGCCAATGATTAGACAAGACTGGAGATTTATTTCCCACGAGATCCAAAGAACTGCCCAAAGTTTCCCCACCCTACAAAATGTGTTCCTCTTGGAACTAACCTATCTTCATGGGATCTCTAGCTCACACTCAGCTGTAAAACCTATAAATTATTCCTTTGGCCACCCCAGATCACTTTAAACTTTGTTTCAGTGTTTTTCTAGAAGAACAAATATCTAACTCAGAATTGCAACTGCCCCTGTAGTTATTTGTTCTAACTCCCATATGCGCCATGCATGGCTCCCCTCTCCACCATTTTTGAAGGGGCTCACCCAAGCATCATCTAAATTTCTCCAGGGATAGGGAGTTCCCTGGTTCACAAAGAGCCATGGACCAGTACTTGTCAAAAGTCAATGTGTATCCAATCATATGGTCATATTGCTAAAATGCAAATTCTCATTCCATTTCTCTGGGGCAGGCTGAAATTATGGTTCTAACAGGGTCCCAGGTGATGCTAATGTTACTGATCTGTGGACATATATAGAAGCAAGTAAACAGAAAATAATTCAACTTCAGGATCTACTTTCATGATATCATTGCACTAATTCCAACCTGGGGAAGGCAGAGAGTAGGGGATTATTATTTTCACGTACATGGATACCTCAAGTGGCAGATCTTCAAAAGCTACACAGATGTTAAAGATAACCAGGAAGAGACTGGATGACGAAGCCTGTGCTCTACACTTGTACCTTCTAACAATACTGCCCTTTTTAAACACCTAACTCCTCTCATCCTGATAAGTACATGTGTCCTTTTGTTCATACCATCACAGACTCAATTGTTTCCTAGTGGGACATTGTTCACATCATTACAGACTCAATTGTTATTTTATTTTACTTTTTTTTGAGACGAAGTCTTGCTCTGTCGTCCAGACTGAGTACAGTGGCATGATCTCGGCTCACTGCAAACTCCACCTCCCGGGTTCACGCCATTCTCCTGCCTCAGTCTCCCGAGTAGCTGGGACTACAGGCACCCACCACCACGCCCGGCTAATTTTTTTTGTATTTTTAGTAGAGACAGGATTTCACCGTGTTAGCCAGGATGGTCTCGATCTCCGGGCCTTGTGATCCGCCCGTCTCAGCCTCCCCAAGTGCTGGGATTACAGGCTTGAACCACTGCGCCCAGCCCTAGTGGGGCATTTTTATCTGTTTCTACCTGTCCATGGCACTTCTACAGCTTAGATTCACAGTCAATATATTCCAAAAATTGGGGCCAGAATAATTATCGAACATAAATGTGCAGACAAGCCACAAGAGGATCTTGTTAAAATGAAAATTCTAATTCAGTGAGTCTGGGTTGAGGTCTGAGATTCTGTATTATTAACATGCTCCCAGATGATACCAATACTGACAGTCTTGGGATTACACTCTGAGTAGCAAGAGTTTTAGACTACTGATTCTTCAAACTAAGAACTTTTGCAATTCTGATCCCTCTACTGATGTTGACCCTTATATCAGTAAAGTGTCCTATGCTGCAAATTACAGGAAACTTAACTCCAAGTGGCAAAGTGAAAGAAATGCATAGTCTTTTATACTTAAAAAAATCCAATGATATATATGACCTCAGGTTAGGCTGACTCAGCTGTTCAGTGGTGCCTCCAATTCTCTATTAAATGACCATTTGACTTCGGTTACTTGGATGATATAAACCACATGTATGTTAACATATATACATATATAATAGCATGGGCATGCTACCTGGTGAGGAAGTCAATTGGTGAGGTGCTTTTCTCTGTGAGCTAAGACAAAAGCTGAGGGATCGTTTCTTGTCAGAATTGCAAGTGGCTCTTCTTAGGTTGAGAGGTGTATAGAGTGATTTCTGAGAACTACCTCTAAAGACTATGATTCAGTGATCTGAGAGGCTTCCAAGAATTTAGTCATTATTAGAAGGCATAGATTATTATGAACTTTAAAAAATCCCACAAACATATAAATATTGTCTCCTGCCTTCAGGTTGAACCATAAATCACCAGATAACTTACACGTTTTTTTAAATCCCACTAAAGATTCTTGGAACTCTCAGTAAACATTGAATAATGCTACCCAATCACATATAACTTTCCTCCCTTGTGTAGTTTTTAACTGAGAGGAACTCTTCCTTCCTTCATCCTCCTCTACTATCTCTATCTCCAGTCCTTCCTTGTTATAATTTAGTAAGATGAAGTCATCCTTAATGAGACACATTGAACCATTTTCATAAGATTAGAGCTACTAATCAATAACTTGGAAGTTACTAAGGGGGAATAAAATACTGGAGTTAATGTTTCCTTTACATATGGTGTATTTCCTTTAGTCTGGTCACTCCAGTCTTCCATTCAGAATTCTGAAGTGCTTGCAATTTCAACCTTGATTCTCATTTACCTTTGATGTGAAGCAAAACTTGCCCCATCAAAAAAAAAAAGTTTTATATTTTTATAAAGAAATGCCATGACATTTTGCATTCTGCAGTGAATGCACAAGCTTGCAAGATTATGTTGATGTGATGGTGGCTCTGCTATCACATCCAGGAATTGAAAGGGCAGAAGAAAAATGCAAATATTTTCTCTAGCAAAGAAAGATACTTCTTTAATACTAATGGGTCTTTATTCTATTTTTCTTCTCTTGAATGATAATATGCAGTATTTTCTAGTTACTTATAGTAAGATATATTTTTGGAAAATTATTAGCAATGCAGATATGACCATCTTTGGGTACATTTTATTAGAGATATTTTTAAGTATGTAATGACTCCCTATGATATTTTATGAGCTTTCATAAATGGGTCATTTGTCCAGATAAGAAATTTAGTTATAGAATGAACATAGAGATATATTTAGATCTTAATTACACAGGCCAGACCCACTGGCAAAGTCATTAGACATAGTAATTCCTGAGCTTCCCAGAAGAATGAACTGATCATGAGAGAGCTCACTGGGGCTATTTTTCTGGCTTTAAGCGGCCTGAAATTTTGCCCTACAGTCTCAATAATTTAAATGGTGGCATATTCTCTGCTACAGTTCCAGAGAGCTGTCAGATTCCAGGTAGAAAACAAAGTCTGGACCTACGGAGTCTCCAACTTTGGAAAATGGATGGTTTATCTGGATAAATTAATCAAAATGGAAATCACTTTAGACAAGGGTTTTCTTTAGCCTGCAATGTGCTGATGCTTTGTTCAGTTAACCTCTATGCTTTAATGTTTTAGTTACAAGTATTTATAATTGCTTGACAAGAGATGGCATAGTCAAAAGGCAACACATAAGGGTATTCAATATCTCTATTAAATGAGCTGGAAATTCTTCCCTTCTTGATCTTTTTTCTCCCTTATTTTAGCTTTTCTTTTTTTTTTAATAGTGCACATGCAAAATTACATCCCACTGAACTTGCTTACCCTCTGCTCCACAGATCCTCACATGTCTCATTAACAGAAATAAAATCATAAGGTGTTATGAGGCTCCAACTGCCAGCAACAACTAATATTGTTTACAGCTCTTCTTCCAACAGCACTTGCACCTTTTGGAGAACTACTGAGAAACTAATTTTGATCAATTTAGCAACTGAACTTTTCAGACATTCTTTGTCACCCACTACATAGCAAGAATTCTAAACAATGGAGAAGGCAGGGAGGAGAGTGGTGGGTGGTGCTGACAACCTCCAGGCAGCCACAGGTGTGTCAAGAGGTGCAAGACACCCACAGCAAGAGCTAGATCAGAGGCACTTCCATCCAACAGCCATTCCCATGATTCCAAGCAGCACCAAGGATTAAACCATCTGTGCCCGACCTCCTGCAGGCCTTTGGGCACCGATGGATTAATCCTGGGCTTCAGCTTCCTTGAGTAGCAGAGGGGGATTATGGGTTGGAAAATGAAGAATGAGCTTGCAAGAAAACACTGATGTTTCCCAGTAGGTCATATTTTTTTCCCCAGCTCCATGCAGACTCTAAAACTCAGTTGTAGCCAAAGCATAAAAGTATCACAATTTATAGGTATAGCATTATGTACTAGCTAAATAATGTGGGGATAATTCCAATACCAATCTTATTAGGCTAAACATTATATGTAAGGGATTCTATAAGACTTGTTCAAATCCATGCAATCATAGTTTTATCTATAGGATAAAGTATAGCTTTCAAGGACAGATGAGAAAATTCAATAAAATCTCTCTTGCAGGATGCAGCCTTTCAAAATTTACCTGAAAAGATAAATTTGATGAGGGGATAACAAACAGGACTTTCAACATCTAATTTTTTTTTTTCCATTGGCAGACAAAATCTGTTCTGGCAAATTCCTAAAGCAAGCCGTTTCAGTAAAAGCAGAAATACTATATGTGAAGAATAATAAAGTTCTCTTTACTAAAACTTCAGATTAACAATAGGAAATTTCAAATTATTGCAAATTATACAAATTATTTTGACAGGAAAGGTAAATCACAATTTCTAAAGAATTTCTGTCTTGGTAGCTTAAAAATCTCTCTCTCTCTCTCGCTCTGTGTGTGTGTGTGTGTGTGTGTGTGTCTGTCTGTCTGTCTCTGTGTGTAAATATATATCCTGGTGGCAATTAGTTAACATGTAATACTCTAATCAGGTACTCACCTTCCAAAGATGACTACCTCATCCACTACTATTATTGGATAGCATAAGGTTAGCTAATAAGCAAATGAGATATTAGAAATATGTCTCAATTGGTGAAATGATTGGTGTTCAAGATACGTGGTTGCCTAAAAAGATTGTATGGCACCACTGCTCTTGCATGACAGATAAATCAGAATCTAGAGTCTCTGGCAATAAGATCTTGGGAGCCAAGTCGAGGTCTAGAGCTCTGTCTGGTCTCATGATCATATGCTGAATGGGTGACTCCATGGCCTGGTTTGCCTAGAGGTTTGGCAACTCAGAATGAACTTTTCTTGCAAGGTGTTTATTTTCCTGCAAGCGTGCTTGCAGATGGAGGAGCATCACTAAGTTTACAGGATAAGACTGGATGACTATTTTGTGGCTACTTGCTCACTGATGCTTTATGTGTGTGTGACAGAATTCAGTCTGAGAATTGCTTGTATTGTAACATAGAGTTTAATATGATAGTGGTATATCAGTAGAATATTTTCACCTCTCTGTATTGTCGCCACTACCAGAGGCTAACAATACTTGCCCAATGGACTTGATGACTGTTGATGGAGCTGCAAGATGTGAGCAGAAACAAAGTAACAAAGGAGGAATAGGTTGCTGAAGAGACTGACCCAAGAGCAGTCATGAGAGATGATATTCATCAAATATACCGAAGGAAGGTAACCCATTAACAACAAAAGACATGATTGGCTTTTTAAATCTAATTACAAAATATACTATCTGCTCAAAAATTAATGCTACGCTATGGTGTATTTCTCTTTGTCAAGATCCATTAGATAGCAGTAAGTACTAGAAAGCTAACTATATAACAGTTCTGGGGTTTGGAGAGTGGTGAAGTAAGGCTCTTATTCAGCTGAAATTGTTTCTCCTGTTACATTTATCCATGTCAGTTTGGTAAGAATCATCTATTGCTGTAAAGTGTCTTTATTATTCCCCAATCATGTATACCTATGCATTCTCAAAAAATCTTGCAGAGAAACTAGAAGGAAAAGGAACTTTTTTTTTAAAGAAAAGAAACAAAAGGAAACAAGAGGAATAAATCCAGGCCAAGACAGAAAACAGGTAGGCCCAATGTTGGCAGCCAGTTTAATATCCCAGGTTCCAAGGTTGCACTTGGATTTGTTTACTTAGTTCAACCAGCCAGTTATTATTCTAGCTTAACACATGCTGTTCATGTTTCACCCGTGGCCCCTCAAAGCTCACTATTCCTATGTACATCAGTGCCTTCTCATTGCAAGCCACAGTGACTCTCTGGCTGTGTATGGGTGATGGAAGAAAGGTGATGGATATTAAGAGAGACAATTCTAGATGTGCTCATGCAGTCCATCAGAAGAATCCCAAGGGGATGGAGCCCTCCTCTAGGAACTTGTTTAATAATGCACCGGTACTGGATCCTGCCATTCTCATGATCACTTCCTCATTTTCCTATCAGTGCCTCCTAGCATCCTCCAAAATCAACTCCATGCATTCATTTGGTCTCCCTGTGTGCTTCTGGGGAAACCTCACCTCAGATGAGGTAACTATACTCATATCAGTGCCATATGAAACAAAAGTTCAAACCATCTTTATCCTCTCACAGATGCAAACAAATAATCTTTTCTCTTATTGTGTCTTTCTGCTTCAAAGAATTATACACTACAGCATTGTGACGCTTAGAACTTCGTATAATCACTATACAAGAGGAAAAATAAATCGCAAAGTAAAAACCTTCCCTGCAACTTAATATAGAGAAAATAAGGCAAAGAAGCAGAGTAGTAAAATCTTAGGTAAGTTTGATGCTCAATCATTGGAATTTAACCATAAAAATGATGAGCGAGAGGTTTAGGATGTGTATCATCCGTCACTTGGTCTCAGGTAGTGGTTATATTATTGCACAAAGCCCCACAGTATGTCCATTTGTACACAGCTGACCTATATCCAACCAGAACTGGCTAGCATAGGAGCTTTCTAATAATAATAATAGTAATTTAATTTTCTTATAGCTTTAAGTATCAGTTGCAGAGAAGGAGAAAATATAAAGAAAAAAAGAGGCTAGTGCATTAATATCAGTCTTTTTGGAATTTAAGCAAAAGAATAAATATTCCCTAACTTGATCTTGGCAACTAGTTACTGTGAAATCAAAGAGCTTACCTTGAAGCAGAATAGATAGAATGATCCCATTTTTACAAATCAACGTGCTTCACCTCTTAAAAGATTCCCTCCAGATGTCCTTTGCCAGACATACTCAAAGATAAATAGAAACATGACTCTTGGACAAATATTGACAAGTCTCCATACCACAGAGCTCTTTCCTTTCTACAACGTTTTGTGTATTTATATAGAGGCGCATTCGCTGTCACTGAAAGATGCCCTCTCTGGAGGCTAAGGGCCAGGGGGATCATCTCTAACATAGTTTTATTCCACTGATCTCAGTGGCTGAATGGAAGACGAAGCTTTCATTTAGTGAGGACTTTGCTCCGATTCACTTCTTCTGGAATCTTCACACACTTTGCCCCTTCCTCGTTTAAGATCAAAAGGAAGAAGAGAAGACGTGACTTTGCATGGAACCGTAGATAAAAAAGACTTTAAAAGGCAAAGGACTGATATAAAAGCATGCATTTTTATTTTATTCTGTCTTGTACAAACCTCCATAAGCAAGTGAACACTACCAAGGCTGTGAGCTGTAATCAGATAAATGCTGTCAAATACTCTAAGGACTTCCACTCTGCACAGCCAGAACCTGTCGTCCATTGATGCCAGGAGGTTAAGCAGAGGTTTGTAAAGGACTCTGCAGAAGACAATATTTGTGTCTAAATCTTAGATTCTCCAAGAGGACATTCTGCCTATGGCATTGCGGAGTCGATTTTTATTTTATTCCCCTTAAAATCTTCTGGTTTTAAATTCATGAACTCCTCAAAATCTCACATAATGCCTGCACATTACTGCCTTGCAATGCCTAGATTAATTAAGAAAAAAATAGCCCAGCAAATTGACATGACCACACCGAGTTCTGTTTGTTAACAGAATATTTGGAAGTAGGACTGTCCTGAAGCTGATTTCACAGCATGGAGGACACTGGGCTGAGAGATTTTGGGGTGTTGCTGTCACTGATGAGCTGTGTGACCCTGAAGAAATCGCTCCATGTCTCCCTGGTCCTCAGTTGCCTCACATGGAAAATGAAGAGGTTGCATTAGCTAATCTGTAAACTTCTTCCCCAGTCTGATGTTCTGTGATTCTAATAACCACACCTAACCTTTATTGAGCACTTATTATGTGATAGGCAGTATTTCAAAAGTATAAATTTAGTATTCATTTAATTCCCAAAACAAGCTCATCAAATAGGTACTCTTATTATCATTGACCCAATTTTGTGGATGAGGAAACTGAGGCACAGAGAGGCTGGGTGCCCAGTGAGTGGCAGTCAGGACGTGGCCAGCGGGTCCACCTCTAGAGCATGTCTTCTTAAATACCGTGCTAGGCTGTCTTTCTACCCACCTCTAGCCTCCTTAATACTGTCCAAGGAATAAATGGAACATTTATAGAGCTTCTTGAGTTGGGATCCCCAAAACCAGACACTGAGACTAGAATTTTGGAAAAAGTATCTTATTTGGGAGACAATTACAGAAAGCACTGTAAAGAAGGAAAGTGAGAGTGTACACTAGTGAATGGGTTACCACTGTGGCTGCTGATGCTCCATCCTGTTGGGGGTGCTCTGAGGAACAGTGCAGAACACAACATTTTTATTGAGGGGTGATTTAGCAAGGATGTTTACCCACCAACTCGCATCCCTAGCTGGCTAACTGTGCATTTCTGGCTCGCCTGTAATTGAACCAAGCACAACCTCTCAGCAAGATAACACCTCCAGGCCTGAGTTGCAGGAAGTCTCCAGCAAGTGAAACAACTGGGTAGTAACACCCTGAGTAGGCTGAAGGGCAAGGGTAAGGTACTGACAGCAGGTGCTGCGCATGGCAAGGGAGTGCAGGAGCCAGGACTCGGAACCAGTCACTTGGTTCCAATTCTCGGTCTCCGAACAGACAAATCACCTATGTTGATCACTGCGTAGGCTCAGAAGTTACTAAGGGGAACAGCCTTGCTCAATCTTTCTCCAAGGGTCTTTGTGACAACCAGGCTTCTGCCTGGTACAAGGGAAGAATTCTGAACCAGTCTCTTGTTTGGTTTAATTCAAGACTTGACACATCACATGATTTATAAGAGGGCCAGGGTACTTAATGAGCTTGATCTGTGCCTTGAGCTAATGACACCTCCCCATGCTCAGCTGCTATCAATTAGAAATAAACACAAGCTTTGTTTATTCTGGACAATTTATCTGTCTTCTCCACAAATGTTCTATTAGCTATCAGCCTCATTTTGGAGTTCAATTGCCCAGCCTAGTAGGGTTTATATAAATGCAAAATGATACATGTCTGCCATTTATGCTCAAGATGAAGGCATTTTAAAAGTATTTTAAGCAAAACTTTTCATCTTCTTTTAATTAAAAAATAAAACCCCATTTGGTCTTATTACTCTGTAAGATAACATTTCATCGGTAAAAGACATTCCCCAAGGACTCTAATAAAAAGAACAAATACATGATTATAATATGATTAATCCATATTAAAGATTCTCATATTAAAGAAGGTCAGTGAGGCTCATCTGGTAGTGTGCTTAGCTTTGAGCCAGGAGGTCAAGGGTTGTTGCTATTTGACATTTATAGACCTAGCAGCAGAATATGATGAAGTATTCGAGTGAGCAAACTGGACATGACCTAACAGCCCAATAAAACAGTGCTGGACACTTTCCCTGAGCATGGCAATCATTTAGTCATCCTAGCCTCCCTTTGCATTGCAGGTGATTCGAATGTAAATGACAACTGCATCAAACTACCTCACTGGGTTCCTGTGAGGATAAGATGATCAAATGATGGCAACTTAGAGGAGGAAGGATGTGGCAGTGAAAGGACCTGTCAAGGCCAGAGGGGACAAACCTCTCCTCTTGGAAGTCCCTAACTGCGTATTCCTTTGGGTAGCTGGGTAGACAGTAGTAGTCACGCACTCAGCTGATCATCGTGTCCTCACTGAGTTCTTACTGCGTGACAAACACTGAGAAGTGCTGAAGTTATGTTGGTGAACAAAAGTGGGCTGAGTACTACTTTGCCTGCTTTTTTGAAGGGAACCTACCCTCGACAACTTCAAAATCTGGCAGGAAAAGACAACTGAGTGAAAGAATTATAGCTGTGGGAAGCTGGCAAGGGCTGTCACAAAGGAGAATTTCAAGAGAGTAAGAGAACGGACAGTTGATGATTGAACCTGACCATGAAGGTCGGGGTAGGAAGATTTCTCTGGGACAATGACACATGAGCTAACATCTGCAAGATGGGAGGAATGGATGAGACAAGAGGAGCAAAGAAACAGGATTCTCATGGTAAGGAATACAAGTGCAAAGTCCCTGTGGTAGGGAAGGCGACAAGACTGGGACAAAGCTAGAGCTCAGACTCCAAGACAGGTGTGCACAAGTGTGTGACACAGACAGACTTCAGTAGGGATTTCTGCCTTGATCCTACACAGATCCTCATCTGAGAGGAAATCCTGTCGCTCCTGGAGGCTGGGCCACACCTCTGTGTTGGGCCCATTGTAAGTCCCCTCTGTGCTGTATGAGTTCTTTGAGAGTAAAGAGAAGACCTTATTTACTTTGACCTCCTCCAAACTTAGCAACATAACTGGCTCAATCTCCTTTTTCACTGAGATAAAATTCACATAAGATAACATAATATTAATCATTTTAAAGTGTAAAACTCAGTGTGTGTGTATGTGTTTTTTTTTTGTATATTCACAAAGTTGTGCAACTATCACCACCACTATTAATTCCGTAACAGTTTTATGACTCCAAAAAGAAACCCCATACCCCATTAGCAGTCACTCCTCATTTCCCACTGCCCTTATCCTCTGACAACCACGAATACACATTCTGTGTGTATGGATTTGCCTGTTTTGGACATTTTATATAAATGTAATCCTACACTATGTGGTCTTTTGTATCTGGCTTCTTTCTCCTAGCATAACATTTTCAAGGTTCATCCATATTGTAGCACATATCAGTACTTCATTTTTATGACTGAATAATATTCCACTGTATAAATATACTACATTTTGTTGATAGATATTTAGACTGTTTCTACTTTTTGGCTATTTCTTCGTAGAGTTTCTATCTTTTGGAGGTGAATTCTGAACTCTTTACGGATGGAATCATATGATATCCCACAAATGAGAGTCAATGCTACTGAATGGGTTGCACACATGAAGACAGAAATAACCCAGGAGGACAGCAAGTCCTGGAATAGAGAAGAAGGAAGACTGTGGGTTTAAGTGAAAGTCTTTGGTCAGTGAAAGCTAGTGTGCAGAAGTGGGTAGATAACAGGGGAGGTAGTTCAATGGCAAAAACCTCAAAGAGACAGAATTTTATAAGCAGGTGGAGTAGTAACTCTCTGAAACAGTCAGAGACTGTTTTTTAACTTCACCTCTTGGCCCAGAGGTTGGAGTGGGTAAAAATATAAATTGGCATCCACATGTGTAGTCCTACTGTAATTGTCAGTACTACTGTAATTGTACTATGTCCTGTTCCCTGGTACAGTTTCTTAAACATTTAACATTGGTTGGTTTACTAATTACAATTTGCTTTTTAAATGTATTCTTTTTTTATACACAGTAGCATTAAAAACAACTTTGTCAATAAGATTCCCTTAAAATATAACATAGAATATTAAATACACAAGATCTTGAGAAACGAGCAAATAAAAAATAAGTTAAATGCATTTCACATAAAATCAAAATCTTGTTAATAAATTTCTTCAAGATGTCCCTACTCAGTAAAAACCAAAAAAACTTGCATTATTCTAAAAGTGAATACAGTGTATGTAGACATACTAGTTGTATACAGCTCCTCTATATACTCTCAAGCACTATAAAGATGGAAATATTGTATTGTAGCATGGGTTGGATCTCTCTGTAAATTTCAAAATGCCTATGTACACCAAAATAGGCATCAAATATGAGACATGCCTATTTGAGTCCCGGAAGCAGATCTTCAATGGATGAAAATTGCTCTTACTCCTCTTGCTCTATTGCTTTATACATTCCTTTGTAGGCACCATTATAGTTAACATGAATGGCTTAAACAAATACGAATTTATTTTCTCTCATAATGGTTGAAGACATAGTTCTACAAATTCATTAATGCCCTGGACTTGTTCTTATTTTTGTCTGCCGTCCTTAAGATGGGCCTTTCATTGTAATAGTCTCCATCTGCAATCTCATGGGCTAAGTTCCAAACAAGCAGACAAATGAAGGGACAAGAAATTAGGGGAACTGCTCATATTAAGAGACAAAAATTTTTATAAAATCTCCAGAAAACTTCCACTTAGACTACATTGCCCAGAACCATGACACACAATCACACCTAGCAGCAAAGGAGTCTGAAAAATATGTGTTTTTTCACACCTGGGTACATTTCCATCCCAAATAAAATTGAGATTCCATTGTTAACCGAGAAGTAAAAGTGGGTATTACATAGAAAACTAAGCATGTCTGCTGTAATTGTATAATACAACCTCTCTCTTTCTCCTCCTCCTCCTTCTCCTTCTTCCTAGTCCTCCTCCTCCTCCTCCCCTTCCTCCTCCTCCTCCTCCTCCCTTCTTCTTCTTCTTCTTCTTCTTCTTCTTCTTCTTCTTCTTCTTCTTCTTCTTCTTCTTCTTCTTCTTCTTCTTCTTCTTCTTCCTCTCTCTCTCTCTCTCTCTCTCTCTCTCTCTCTCTCTCTCTCACAAACACACACACACACACTCCTACACACACACTTGGATATGCCAATATATTAAAACTGAATTATAAAAAATACTAGAACAAATACCATTTCTCCTTTTGAATTTATGTATTAGTATTAAAAACCTGTTAAGGTTGGACGTGGTGGCTCATGGCTGTAATCCCAGCACTTGGAGAGGCTGAGGCGGGTGGATCACCTGAGGTCAGGAGTTTGAGGCCAGCCTGGCCAACATAGTAAAACCCCGTCTCTACTCAAAATACAAAAAATTAGCTGGGGGTGGTGGCGGGTGCCTGTAATCCCAGCTACTCGGGAGGCTGAGATAGCAGAATCACTTGAACCTAGAAGGTGGAGGCTGCAGTGAGCTGAGATTGCACCATTGCACTCTAGCCTATGCAACAAGAGAAAAACTCCATCTCAAAAAATAAAAATTAAAAAAAAAACCTGTTAAGAGGAACTCCCTTCAGATTATTAGTTTGCTATTGCTCTTATATTTCTCTCAACATAGTTAAATATCCCCTGCCTTTCATACACAGAAAATTAATCAGAATTTTCAAGGACTGAGATACCTAATTAAAGCAGAAGGCCTTATTTAATCACATCAAATTATGCCCTTTGGAAACAAAAAGGATGTACAGCAACAGAGAAGGACATATATGCAGTGTCAAATTAGTTCTATTTTTGCACTTCTTTATTCTTTGCTCTTGCCCCATTTCCTAAATACATCTTCCCAGAAAAACTACCCTGTACTCACTCTTTGGAGCTTCCTTTCTCATGGTGGCTCACATATTCACTCTTTTCCATTTTGGAGCCTTTTGAAATAATCATGAAAAACATTTGATCTCAAAGAGATGAATGGAAACATTTCATATTCAGCCATCCCTATGAATCCCCTGGCCTTTACATATTTAAGACATTCCCAGAGCATTAGTAGAGAAATTTTTCACAATTTTATTATTTAAAATATTTATAGTTCTCAATTATGCAAGTAATGGGCAATTTAATTACATTTATTATAGTTCTAATTCTTGCCAGTCAGCATGCTTACTATTTAGGCAGTTATGAAATAGGATATACACAGCCAGGTTTATCTTTTAACTTCCCCTTGCTTCTGGAGAACCTTCAACAAGCCAGGTTCCAAGGATGAATATCTATAATGCCGTTTGCACAAGACCACTGCCCATTGAAGAGAACCCCACCATTCGCACAAGACCACTGCCCATTGAAGAGAACCCCAGGAAATGTAACTGATCTCCCTTGAACCATAGCAGCTGTGTGGCTTAGACTACTGCTGAGAACCTGAACTATATTTCTCTTTTCAAGGGAGGTTACCAAGACCTGGAAAATGCCACCAAGGAGTATGAGGTCATGAGCGGTGCAGAGGGGAAGCACAGCTTGGAAAATGTCACAGTAGAACACAAGCAAATCTTCTTGTTTCAAAAAGAATAAATGATATTTAGGAAATTTAAGGTTCTTAACATCCACAAACTTCATACAATCCTTGCTAGTTTCAGACTTGCAGAATGCCCAGCCTCAGTTGTTGATCTGCATCTCAACTATCCATCACTGGGATCATTCCCCCAAGGTCTCCATCTGACTGCCTGGTCACCTTAGTCCAGCTCTGAAATCTACCTGGTGGATCCTATAACTACAACTTCTCTATTGTTTTCTATAGTCAGGCTCAAAGCCCTTGGTTATTCAGGCTCGGTAATTTATTAACAAACATGTATACTATAATCCTATTACTATTCTAAGTATTTTACAATTATTTAATAATTTAATGCTCATAACAACCCTATGACGTAGATACCATTATCATCCCAAATTTTTAAGATGAAAAATACAGAGCGGTTTGATAATTTTCCCAGCACCATCTAGCAGCAGAGTGTGGTTCTGTGATTGCACCCAGGCTTTTTGACTCCAGGTTTTAACCATGAAGCCATCATAGCTCATATATTGGAATAAGGGCCCTTGTCCTTGGAGGTCATGTTGCCAAACTGTACCAATGAAAAGGTTTCTATGAAAGCCTCTGTGAAAGATAGTTGCTCTGCTTTGGCTTGTATTCCTTCCTTTCTTAAGAACAAGCTGCCCTTCAGATCTATTACCTGAGTTGCCGATGGTGAATCTAATCTCATGTGGCTAGCTTTACGTCTAACAAAGAGGACACAAGTGGATGCTGAGATCTCTAGTTGTGAGTCTTTTGTCATTTCTCTTCCCTCTCTCATGGGGCACAAATGAGAGACCTGCAACTATGCTTCTCCATTTTCTTAGTCGGTACTTTCTGGTAAAACCCGGACACCAACCAGGAGAGTTTTAATACCAAAGCCCTCATGGTTTGATAGGGCATGCTCAAAAATGCCAAAGGCAAATGTGTTAATTTACTGGGAATGGAATAAGAGCAATAACCAAAGGTAGCATCTCAAAACAATGGAGAAAAGACCCAGAGCAAAGGCACCATGGACTCCCCTTCCATTCAACCATTAACTGTCCCCAGAAGTCCCTTTATTCCTGTTTTTATCCTAATCCTGCATACCAGGCTTCCCTTACAAAACCAATTTAAATTGAAAAGTATCTATTGACTTTGCATTGGGTCGGAGGCACGGAGGATGCCACAGTGAGCTAGGCAGCCTTCACAATAAAGTGCTCAAACCCAAATGATGACATGAGTTCTAAAAAGACAAAACAAAAATGAAGTGTGTCATGGTACTTCCAGGAGGGTCAGGCAGATAAGCCATGGGGTCAGTGGATGCTTTCAGAAAGCAACAAGCATCTCTGCTGAGCCACACTGAGGGAGAGGGTGTCCTGGGGCTCAGCATTTTCAGCAGAGCCTTGTTTCCTATGAAGAAGCTAAACTGGGGCAGCTGCCACACTAACTGAGTCTGAGAAAGCTCACCGACTACACTAAGGAAAATCTATTTATATTTTATAGGTTGCTTAAATAGGTTTGTTGTTTCAATTTAGGAGACAAATACAGGATGATTCTAAGCCTTAAGCAGAAAAGCTAAGTGAAGGAAAACCCACTTTCTTTTCAACTTCCTGACTTCTTTTATAGTGACTTTTCTTGGAGAGCAGTAAGTGCAAGTCAGCCAGGGTTGTTCCTGGTCATTGCTGCTGGTCCCTCAACATGGGTGGGTTCCAAGCTGCTGGTCCACCACAGCAAAGGGGATATAAAACACTGACCCATCTCATAGCAGAGAGGCCTGCTTGATGCAGAACTGGATGTTGCTAAGCTCCAACTCAGATTTTCTTTTTTCTCCTAGGAAGAGTCCTTGGAGGCCTTTTCAACTTAAGAAGTGCATCTATGCCATAGTGGGATGGTCATTAAAATCCATTTCTCAGTGCAGGAAAAAGCCTATCACAAGGCCTAAATCTGGAACAGCATTATACAGTCAACCTTAGTTTTAGAAGCAACACTCAGACTACTAACACTCTTTCTTTCACTTAAAATTTCTTATTGTGCCAGAGAGAAAAGAAGAATGCCATCATTTGGGTGGCTCATATCTAGCTATGCTGAAGACTGGATAACAGGCACAAATACAAGGAGATGACTCCTGAAATTATATATGTTCTAGAGAAATAGTAAAATAACCAAAGAGGAATGTTCAGGAAGTGCTCGAGGAAACAGAGGAGGGAGAGTAGAGCAGTACTGCATGCTAGATATGCGCTCCACAAACTGAGACTTCTAGGGCCAGGTTCATTTTTCTTTTTGGAAAAACACCACAGAAGTGCAAGCAGCACATCTTGTAGTAAATCAGGGCCTGTTACCTTTTTTTTGCAGAGCAGCTACCTTTTATTTCCCTGCAGCTTGACAAAATCACCAGGGTAAAACCATGGTGAGTGTTGACAATGAAACCAAACCTCTGAATTGGGGTGTAGAAGGAGGGTGACTGTATTCTATTAGGAACTGTGTCAACAATATGTATTGCCCATCTAATATCCATTTCCTCCTTTTCAGCCTAACTGAACCCTGTCTGCTTGGGGAAGGCAATGGGCCCAGCGCCAGGGGAGATAACAACTCCCATGATACTGGGGTGACCATATGACACAGCGATAATTAATGAAATGAAAGCAGAAGAGATTGGTAGGGACTCTAGATAAACATTGGCTTTTCCTATCAGAAGCAACAGTATGAGGCTGGACACAGTGGCTCACACATGTTAGCACAGTAATCTGGGAGGCTGAGGCGAGAAGATCACTTGAGCTCACAGATTTGAGGCTTTGGTGAGGTATGATTACACCGCTGCACAACCTGGGTGAAAGAGTGAGATCCCTGTCTCTTAAAAACAAAAAACAAAACAAACAAACAAAGCAAAGACATGGATGTCTAGAACACAGTTGTGATCACCGGAACGGAACTGCAGCAGTCATCCTGTCCCCATGAAGCCACAACCAACACAATGAAGATGGCAGAAAGAAAGAAGATATTTAGATCTTTTTTTAACAATGTTGACCAGCCATACCAACTCTGAATAACTTAACTCTGGAACTGTGAGAAAACCGTTGTTTACAGGTAAGCCTATTCTTAACTGACATAATAACCCTGTTATTTATGGCCTCATAAGCATGTATCAGGAGAGATGAGCAGTATCTTCTTCCTTCTGCATCACTACCACCAACACCACTACCACTGTACTGTTACACCTACCTGTGCCCATATACCCACCATAGAGAGTAGCCTAATTTAGTCAACAAAGTCTCTTGGTTGGAATGAGAAGACATGGATTCAAATCCCAGCTAAACTACTTAATAACAATGTAATACTGAGCACTTAACCTTTTTGTACCTCAATTTCTTCTATAAAAAATCAAGAGAATGATATGAGTTGACACTATATTTGCTGAACAACCTCCCCTAAAATTCTATTCCCTTAAAATCTCAATAAATCAAAAAGTAGATAGAAATAGAAATCTCAATAAATAAAAATGTTGGTGGGCAGGGAATAATTAGCAATTTGTTTATTGTTCTTCCTCGTGCAGTTTCAAAGTCACCTGATTTTTACTACTACATTGTGGATTTCCAGAATATTCAGCCTTCTTATTGCTTTGAGAATTGAGTACCACTCAGTTACCTGACTCTCTGTATGGGAAACTGACAAGAGCTATCTGTGTTCTGTATAATACTTCTAGCAACAAGAAGCTATAGTTTTTCTTTGCTCTAAGTTTACTAAATTGACCCATAGAGAAGGGATTTCTCATATTGTTTACATAATATCTCTCTGCACATTTTTTTTCAAAGAAAATAATGCCAACAGTGGAGTTGGTGAAGATACCCCTGCTATTTAACTCTGTAACTGCCCCCACCATTAGAAACAGTGAAGGAGAAAAATTCCCAACATGATGTACACATTGAAGCTGTGAATTTCCATTGGATTTATGACAACTGAAACTATCAGATTCCCATATCTCAAGAATATATAAAATTCTTATATCTTCTTTCACTTCTAAGATCCACCTTGATTTTAAAAAGCTATTATGAAAATGAACCCATAGAAAATGCAAGAAGCTAGGCCAGGCACAGTGGCTCACACCTGTAATCCCAACTTTGAGAGGCCAAGGCAGGCAGATCACTTGAGTCCAGGAGATCAAGACCAGCCTGGGCAACTTGGTGAAACCCTGTCTCTCAAAACAAAACAAAACAAAACAAAACAAAAATTAGCCAGGTGTGGTGGCACATGCCTGTAGTCCCAGCTACTTGGGAGCTGAGGTGGGAGAATCACCTGAGCCCTGAAGGTTGAGGGTTCATTGAGCCGTGATCATGCCATTGCACTCCAGCCTAGGCAACAGAGTGAGACTCTTATCTGAAAATAAAAAAATAAAAAAGAAAAAGAAAAAGCAAGAAGCTAAAATAGTATCTACAGTATACATAAGATGTAAGGACATGCCATATGGTGGTATGTTTTGTATAATTGTGGCTATTTTTAATTGAACAATAGATACTGTCACAGTGTTTGCTCTAACCAACTGGAATTTGCTATGGAAAGTAGGACTGCTTGGGTAAAACCTTTCCTTGAGCCATCTGACTGGGAAATTCCTTACATTCTTTATAAAACAGACAGCTATCTTTTGTCTTAACTACGTTTTGTTAGAGCTTTCAACAACCCTATGGGAAATTCAGAGAAAGTGTAGTCAGGCGCTGGTGTTTAGATGTGAACTTTTAATGATGGAATGCACCGTTCTGCTCTCCCATTCCATAGAACAACCCGTGTGGGTTTGCTTCATGAAGACTCAACCACCCAGTGAATGAGGGGCAGTGAGGTGTTCCCAGTAGGCCCATGATTAAAGATGAGTGGGAGCATAAAAGAGCAAAGTCGCACATGTTATAGTCTTCCACGGACTAATGTCCCAGCGGGAAGGAATCATTTTCTAATGAATTCATGTTTCCTTTATTGCTATGCTGTCAAGAGGCCATGTGGTACTAAGACCAAAACAAACAAACAAAAACAAATAAAATAAAATAAAAACCTCATTAAGAACAGCATTTTACTTCCAGCAGTCTGAAGCTACTTTGTCAAATCCGAAATGCTCTCTGAGCCTTAGTGTCCTTGTTCTTAAAATAATATTATACTAAGCAATATTTAATTTTCCTTCCTCTTCTAAGATTCTATAATAGAGCTCAGCTATCTCTGATTTAGAGAAGACTTGCTTCTTTGTAATTACATTATTAAGGTTGCTCACCTCTTAGGTTCAAATACCATCTCACATGAGAGTTGTGTGACTTTTACCAAGTTACATAGCCCCTCTTAGCTTGGTTTTCTCATCTGTAAAATGGGGATATTAATAATGGCACCTTACTCATAGAGCTACTAGGGAGCTCAAAGTAAATCTCACCTGGAAGATTTAGGGCAATGACTGCTATGCTAGTGACTCAATACGTATGGGTTATCTTCATTAGTCACAGGAGGAAATTTATGTTCACTTCTGTGAGATTTAGATGGCGTCATGGACTTCCCTGCTCAGAAAGATTTCCTTCAGTCCTCTGCCGGGAATTTTACAGGTAGAGGTAGATGTCTGTGAATTTAAAATATCCTCTTTTAATATGTAAGAACTCCTGAAGGATGAACAAATTAAGCTACTGCCAGTGATTCACTCCTTGATGTACGTTACTTTATTATGTCTTTTGGCTAGTTGAAGACAATGTGCTGAGAGCCAGCAAGTTGCGATAGAAGAGAAATGGGAGAGAATTTATGTAATACCAAGGCACTCTGGATGGCATATCAGAGTGGGCAGCACTAGGTCTGAAACAGTGGCAGGAAAAGGAGCAGCAGAGAGATAGAAGGACACCAAAAGTGACTCTGCTGAAGGCCAGCCTTGTTTCCTGAAGCATTAACCTATTGGCATCTTAAGGCAGGAACAAAGTTCTATTCATCTCTGTCCCCTGAAGCTAGCGTGGTAATGAAAGCACAGGAGCTAGACAAATATGTTAATTTGGGGGTCAGGAAACAACAGTTCACTTCCTGCTTTTTGTAAATAAAGTTTTATTGGAACACAGCCAGGCTCATTCATTTAGGTACTATTATCTGTGGCAGCATTCATGCTCAGCAGTAGATATGAGTAGTCGTGACAGAGCCTGTATGGTCTCCAAAGCCCAAAATATTTAATTTTTTTCTATCTAACCCTTTACAGATAAAGTCTGTCAACCTTTATGTTAATTAAATGTGAAATAAGCAAATGAATGAATTAATATAATTATAGAATTTTGAAAATTTTCAAAAAAGAAAAGTAACTAATTTTGTTTTAAGACAAAAAAAAAATGACAAGAATAGATAACAGAAAGACAAATAAGGTTCGAAACTCACTGTTCCTAAATAATGGACCATATTCAAATGCATTCTCTTTGGCACATACTTCCAGTGTTTTGCTTATGTTTGAAACCTACGTTCAAAGCACTCTGAAATTGGTGGATGTGGTAGGGCGTAGACTGTGGCACGGATAATGGTCAGTGGTGAATATTAACAACATCTTTTCCAGTATTTTATTGTGACATCAAATTACAGAGCAAAGAGAATATCTTTCATTTACCCTCCCTCCTTTCTTCATTACCCACCCAAAGTAGGGAAGGAAGGAAGAATGGTAATTAGTAGCTTTGATGCACCTGGAGGGACAGGCAGCATTTTGTAGACTAAGTGCACCTTTGTTGGGCATTCATAAAGTCTACTCTACTCGAGCCCTATGTCCTTGGATAGACTTGGGTCCGGCATCTGTGCTACAAAATGCTCATTCAGTTTAACCAGACTGTCAAGTTTCTCTCACTGAGCCAGAGAAAACAAACCAGGGATAACAAAGAAGCCATGTTGCCTGCAGGTGCACTGCTGACCCTGTAATTGAGGTGAGTTTAAGCAGTGTTTTGGGATTCAACAGAAACCCAACAAAGTACCAGGGTGGAATATACATGTGCAATGCTCTGTGAATGAGAGTTTGGACTGACTATTAAGACCTGAGCTATTTGTCTCTAAAGCAACCTTAAAGTAAGAAAAGATATTCCTTCAGAACCACTTACACTGGAAAATGGTAGGTGACCTCAAGTGATGGCTGGTTTATTATGCCCTTTCATCTGCTTTTCATATTGTCAAGCTTTAATCAGACTATGCAAGAGGAATAATTTAAGATGTGAAACAGGATCCATTGTGCCCTTTTGTTGACTAATACTGTAAGTATCACAACTCCTGGGGAAAAGGTAGAGGCTGGCAGACCACAAAAAGCTGCGAGGTCTACTAGCACTTGGGCAACAAAACAAACAATGGAAGAAAGATGCTATCTTATGGGAGGACTAAGCCACTGTCCTTGCCTCCAAGTTGATGTGACAAGACCCAAAATTGTAGGCATTTGGTTTCCTTTCTTGTCCTAATAGATGCTTCTAGCTCAAAGAGAGAAAACATTTATTTCAGAAATAATTTCACATTTTTTGGTACCAATGCTATATCACAATTCTATATTACTTTTGCTCCACTGTTAGAAGAGTTGATATGATTTGACATTGTCCATCTTGCATTTATTTATTAAATCTTCCGTGAATGCCAAAAGGATAGGTATGACACTTCCAACCATAAGCCCCTGGCCAGAAAGCCATCCCAGAAGTTTCCCCTTTGAATCTGTTCTATTCTTTCTCTTCATCAGCATCAGCATCAAGACATTTGTCAGGAACTTGTAATTCAGAGAGTAATATGAAGGGAAGGTCAGAGGCAAGTGTGCATGCATACGTGCATGGGGGGGACACACATACACAAGAGGGAGCAGGTGTGAAAATATGACTTGCAGAGAGAATGCTAATAGCCAATGCTCAGAGAGAGAGAGAGCAATGAAGAAGGCAGGCTTACCTTGTTAGAAGGTGGATGGTTCCAAAGGACTTGTGAGTAAGGAATGGTTATGGAAAACCTTATATTCTGATCTAATAAATTTTTACTTTATGATGTATCTAATAGAAAAGCACAGAAGGATTTGGATTGAAAGCTTATTTGGCCAAGATAGTACATTAAACTAATAGGGGACATTGAAATGAAGCTGAACAAGAAAAATCTAGAGTCAGGGCCAAAGAAAGAAAAAAGCCTCAACAGTTTATATGGGGTGAAGGGAGGGCAGAAGCACATAGAGGTGCAAAAATTGAGTGGAGGAGATGGATTGCACAAACAGAATAAAGGAAAAAATTATAAAACTAGGATGGAAAGACAGAAGACTCAAAGATAACTCTGACACTTTCAGCACATGTGACCAGAAGGAAGAATGCTGAAATGCAGCAGAAACAGAAACATCTGGAGAAAGGCACAGGTTTGAGAAAAAGATGAGTTCGATTTTAGAGATGTAGAGTTTACTCTTTGTCCACATCTGTTCCCTTCCAGTCACACACTCATTCCAATCAACTTCATGAAATAATGGAAGATGATTAAGCTTATCTTAGTGCTGTAGCACCCAAGATGCCGTGTTGTTAATCTACTGGCTAAAGACCATGCCTCTCTTTCGCTTGATGTCAACGTCAGGGGTCATGGGACTCACCTGTTGCCAGAGAATCAGAAAGGAGAGTTATAGGCCACTCTTAGACTGGTGTCCTGAGTCCAGACGAGAAATGAGAGTGGAGGCGTGAGGACATGGATTGCTCACCTGGCGTTGTTGCAGCCACATTGCCACCACCCTTATCCCATGCTTCTCAAACCCTCTTAGTAGCACCGAGAACTGAGGTGAGATAAGGCACGTCCTAGGTAGCATTTTCTTTGAATATAAATGATCAATTTACACTGTACAATTTCTTCTTTGAAAACAGCAGAAACTAATTTTTCTAATAGTATATACTCTAGAAAGAAAAAATAAAGAGGGAGGAAAGAAAAGGAAGAGAGAGAGGGAGGGAGGAAAGAAGAAAAAACAGGGAGGAAAATAAAAGTATAGGAGGAAGAGAGGAAGAGAGCAAGGGAAAGAGAGAGAGCAAAAAGAAGGGAGAAACAGAAGGAAGGAAGAAGGAAAGCACCAATCCTCAAAACAGAAGTTAGGAACTTACAAAAAATTAGGTAAATCACTTTAATATCTCTGAATCTTCCTGTTGGTAAAGAGGCATGACGGAGCATTATTTCTCATCTAAGAGAGATGCTATGAGGTAAAATGACACCGATTATGCAAAAACAGAAGTAATTGGGGAATAAAAAGTTGAACAACCTTGAAATGTGAATATTAAAAATATAGAATGATCAAGAGCCATCATAAAAATTAAAATAAATCACATTAAATATGATATTAGTGTCACATTATTGGCTTTTCCTCATGCTAATAGGGAACATGTTCAAACACTGAATATTAATATCACCTATTAGAAAACCAATCATAATAAAAGGCAATGATGGCGGATAATTAGGTATTAGTGAACCCAAGCCATACTGGCAAGAATAAGGATCTCCTTTTTCAAATTATGAGAAGATGTTTTCCTGTAGTTCCTCTAACTATCAGAATCTTCTTGCAATGGTATCTTTAATACCAGCTTTCAAGTTTATAGTTGGCCCTGTGTGTATTATCTGAATTTACCAAATAGTAAAAATTAATTAAATAGACCATTAGGAATATCTCTTTGCTTCACATTTCCATAGTTTTCCCCACTTAAGAAAAAAGAACAAGCAAACAAACAAAACAACAAAGCACCCTTGACCTAGCATACTGAGGTGATGATGTAAAGCAATGTGTGGGAGCTGACTTACGTTAAATAATAGTCTGATAGCCTCTGGGCTTTGTTTTGCTTTGTTCATCACAATAAATTAATATGAAAACTCAATTCTTTTTTCTTACTGATAGGTAAGTTTTATAAATAAAGTGAAGCCCTTCAATGGTGGCCTAAATCAAAACTCTGGAAGTGATGAAAGTCCTTTCACTTTTAATGAACGAGACCCAGACAATTCTACATAGTTTCCAAGAAGAACTTGTACAGGCGAAAAAGAAGCAAAGGAATCAAAGAAAATAAAGAAGAAATGGACATTTGGGGGTTAATGGGAGATCTTGGTGACTTCCCAGAAATCCCAATAAATTCCCTTCTTGTAACTGCTGTCCAACCCCATGGCTGGCAGAAATGAGTCCTTACAAACTTCCATAAGACATGGACTGCTTGAGACTTACGGCTGTGGCCAGGAGACCTGCTCTCCTTTGGCAAAGTCAGATTCACCATTAGAGACCTGGTCTATGTTCTACACAGCTCCAAGCACCTGTTCAAGGGCTTAACAAGGCTAACTAAAAATACTAACTTGGCTGCGACATAACAAAATCATCAAATCCCAGAATACAACTTTGTATCTCCAGGATGATTTCTTACACTTTTGTTACTGCCATTAAATATTTGGCTTTGTAAAGGGCAGCACACAAAAGCAATTGCACCGATCGAGCAGATGTTTGTGCCAAACTGTCTAGGAGGATTCCTCAGTCCCACTTTTAAAGGTTAGAAGGATCATCCAAACCTCAGAAGCAGGCAGGAGTCTTTGAGCTGCTCCAGCCCAGTATTTGTTGGCTGCATTCTATTTGTTATCATAGCGTTTACCTGACATTAACTCATCTAGCTACCTCTAGCTGTAGTCTTAGGTGCCTCATCCAGCTCTCTCGTTGTTTCTCTGTTTTGATGAAGTGAGGTGCTGTGGGACCCCCTGGGATATTTGGATCCACACACAGACACCAGAGACACTGGTGTCTTCTCCGTCTTCCAAATGAAGAATACATCAATGAAATATCATGGATTAGGAAGTGTGCTGATAGAGAGCTCTCACTGCGAGCTTCAATTTTTTCAGTTCTCTGACTTAAATAAATCTGCTTTGCAAAAAAAAAACTGAATTTATGTGACCATTCAAATTAGGAGTAGTTACATTTCTAAATGTCTGCTTATTCAAATAGTTCTTTTCTGGTTGTTTTTTTGTAAGATGTAAAAATTTCCAAATTTATAAATGAGTTGTATTCCTACAGATTTTTTTTAATGCTTAGTAAAAGTTGGAACTTTTATTTTCCCCCCAAAATAAAAGCTAAGTTCTTCAGCTTTCTGTAATGGATAGGAATCAAGAGCAGGCCATATATACCCATTTAATTCATGGAGCGTTGTCGTGGTCTACTTCCACTCTGCATCTATGCTTCAAGTAAATGGTTACTGAGCACCTACTATGTTCCAAGCACTATTCTAGATTCCGAGGGCTACAAAGTGTCAGTTCTCAAGAGATTTGGATTCTAGTGGTGAGAGAAAAATGAATCAAGGAAACAATAAATATGCAACATTATTTAGATAGTAATAATTGCCCAGGAAAAAAAAAAAAAAACGAAACTGGTGAATGTAATGGGGGATGAACTTGGATGGGTGGACAGAGGGCACTGTATTTCATAGAGGGTTTGGAGAACATCCTATTGATAAGCTGAAATTGACCTGAGTCCTTAATGGCAGAAGGATCAGGAGGTGGGGACTCTGCTGGAATAGTCATCCCTCCTAGCACGAGTGACAGAGACCATCGGTAAGCTCCTTCATCATTATGTTCCAGAGACGACTGGTATATCTGACTTAAGACCCTGAGGGAGTTTGTGGGCTGGGGCTGGAACATTGTTAACCGGATCCTCAGAAACTTCTCTTGAACCCAACCAGTGCTTGTCTCTCTCTCTTTTACCATGAGAACCATTCTTTTATCTTCCCATCAGTCTCTGTCCCATTTCCCACACAGAACCTCAAGGTTCTCTGGTCTCTTTACTTTGTGTGTTTAAATATTGTTTATCCATTATTTACCCTGATTTTGCAAAACAAATTAGTACCAGGAACATTTAAGCCAACAATGAACTCCCTACGGTAGACTGGGGAGGAATAGTTATATTATTGACTGATATATATTTTAGAGATAATTAATGGTATTGTTTCATCTTGCCTCAGGGCCAAGGAGGGAACAGAGCACATTCTTAATACCTTAGCATCAATTACAAAATTTAAAATGCTCTGAAAACCAAAATTGTTTGTCTTTTAATATAATTCATTGGTGGTAAAGCAAAATCTAAGCTGAAATGAGGCTATTTTACAGCCTTTATCTTAATTAGTAAAAACATTCACACTTTTCTATTAAAAATATTAACATATTTGATTATGGGGTTTCTACAGAACCCCCAGAGGAGTGCTAATGGAAAATATAAACCATATTACTTTTCCAAGGAAAATTCTGGCATCAGGCTTCAATGGTTTCAGATGAGAGACTGTGACCCTAGAGTTAAATTCTTCTTTCTGTAATTGCTCCTAGACCTTCAATTTCACTCTTCCTTCTGCTTCCTTTCTTCCTCTTTCTTCCTTCCTCACTCTTCCTTCTCCTTCTTCACACACACACAAGATCATCCTGGATCTTCTCATCTTTAAGTGATGTCCCCATGGGCATTGCCCCTCTCTCTCTTCTTCAGTAACAGCTATACTTTGATTCACTGTTTATCTGAAATTCAAATTTAACTGGGTACCCTCTTATTTGCTAAATCTGGCAACCCTAGATTCTTGAAAGAGGCAACAGAGTGCCATGTCTCTACTCCCTCAACTTAGCCCACCCTTAACCTTTTAACTCACTGAAATCTGGCTAGTATCCCCACCTCCCCTACTTGATGGAACCACCAGTGATACTTTCGTGGCTAAGATCAGTGGACGTTTTTCACCCTCCTGACTTTCCTAGATTCTTTGACCCTGTTGGCCACTTCCTCCTTTCTGAAATGTACTCCTCTTGGTCTTCATGTCCTCACTTTCTCTAAGGTCTATTACTAATGAATGGATTTCTTCCTTGGATACCAGCTTTCCTCTGCCTTCTCTTTAAATCTTTTTGATCCTCAGGGACTCATCCTTAATTCTCTCTCACTTTACACAACATTCTTGGGTGATGCTGGCCTATGGTTTTAATAACCAGCAATAATTCCTACATATTTGACTTTAACTTGACTAGCTGCCTACCAGATTCTCCTGACACTTTCTTATATACATCTTAGACTGACTTAGTGATTCATTTGCTAAACCTTCATTAACTATCTGGTGCTTGGTAATTAGGGTTGCTGATCTAGCAAATAAATGTACAGGATACTCAATTATACTGGAATTTCAGATAAATAATAGATCATGTTTTCAGTACAAATATACATGAAATATTGCATAAGACATACTTAAAAATAATGTGATGTTTATCTGAAATTCAAATTTAACCGGGCATCTGGTATGTAATATGTCAAACGTATCCACTACTGTGATAGGCACTTTCTATTAAGGCAGTAATAAATAATATGGTTTCCTTTCTAAGGTACTCATTGTATTTGAGGGAGATAGATCAGCCTAAGGACCTGAAATCCACGTTCCAGACCAAAACATCTTGGTGTCTTTGAATCTCGGTGTTTTTCTCTCTGTGTTGCTTTCTTTCCCTCTCTCCCTCCCTCCCTTCTTCCATGCCTCATTTGCACACACTCTTTACCGTGGCAGGAACCTCCACTCTCCCTTTTTAGCCTCCCCTTTCCCTGTTCCATCCCGATTCCCATCTTTATTGGCTTACTCTTACTCTTTCTTAAGATACAACTCAGGTATTATTTCTTCCAGGAAGTCCTTTCAGATCACCCTAGGTTGGGGTAGTTTAGCAAAACCTCCCCTCCACTAACAGTTTAAAACATCCCTGCGCTTTGGGAGGCCATGGCAGGAAGACGGCTTGAGCCCAGGAGTTCATTACCAGCCTAGGAAACATAGGGAGACACTGTCTCTCCAAAAAAAAAAAAAAAAAAAAAAGGTTAGCTGGACATGGTGGCATGCACCTGTAGTCCCAGTTACTCAGGATGCTGAGGCTAGAGGATCCCAGGAGTTTGAGGCTGGAGTTCAAGGCTTCAGTGAGCTATGATTGCCCCACTCACTCCAACCTGGATGACAGAGTGAGACCTGTCTCAAAAACAACAACAACAACAACAACTCTGAGTTTTAGTACGTAACACATGATTTTAGTACTGAAAACCTGTCAGTTGCCCCTGCCCACTAAGGTCTGAGTGGGGGGTGTCTGGCTGCTGTGTTTTTGTAACTCCAGGACCTGGTGTAGAGGGTGGAACAAAAGAAGAGCTTCCTTTATGGAAGGAAGTGGGGAAAAAAACAAGAGAAGAAAGATGTAATTGAGAGAGAAACGAGAGGGAGAAATGAAGAGGGGGAAGGAGGGAAAAGGAATGGAGAAGCGGAGAAAGAGAGATGGTGAAAGAGGAGGAGAAGGAAGAAAGAAGAGAGGAGTAAAAGGAGAAAGGATGGAGAATGGAAGGGAAGAGTGCAGACTGCAGAGAGGTAGGAAGAGAGGGAAGAAAGGGAGAGGAATAGAAGCAGAGAGAGAAGGAAGGGAGAAATGGAAGGCAAGGGGAAGAAAGTAGAATACATGATTCAACTTAAGTGACCTTTTCAGAAATAGCAGAAAATCAAGCGATGTTAGGTTCTGCTCTATGCTAGCATTAACTTCTCACCTCACAGCCATCAGATTTATTTCTAAATAACCTTTTTATGAGATATGCCTGCATTCTAAGTCTTTCCTAAGTCTAACTGTATTATTTCTGCCAGTTTGGCTTTGTTTTCCTCACACTTACTGTGAATTTTTATTAGTTAGGGAAACAGGCGCTTCTCTCAGAATAGTTGAGTTGATTTGCTCCTATCTCACAGTGCTGAACACTTTTTTCTTTTCCTCTAATGATTTGCTCATTTGGAAGGATAGCAGGGGGAAAGGGGGAAGAAAAGGATTTGAAAATGAGGTTTTCTGTCAAGGATCACAGAGGAGTCAGCCAGGGATCACAGATTACAGGAACTTTAAAAGAACAGATATTCCAAGGAATAAATTAAACACTTTTCAAACTATTTTGTTCAGCTCTAACTCAATAGTAATTGATTTTCTAATGATTTGGTCAATATGCCTGTGGCACCACTTTTATTGTACAAGGGGAAAAAAATGAATAGGGCGTTAGGCCCGCCCCTGGAAGGAACATATTCTGTTACTAACATTCTTATCATTTCAATGACTAAGACACAAAAATTGCAAGGGGTCTGATATTATAATGTAATTATTGGCTAAGCTATTACAGTTTCAGTGGAATTTTCATCAGCCCTGGACCCAGCAATTCAAGATTGCTCACTGACTCCAGGGTCCTGAAAATCTCAATAGTACTTTCAGTGACTTCCATTGAAATCATAATGAAATTTCCCAAATGGTCTCTTAAAGTTTTACTGCTAGAAGTGCTTTGACCTTGGAAGGTAACTTACTTTCTCTGGGTCTCACTTTCTTTATCTTTAAAGTGAAGGAGTTATATAAAATTATTTTTAAACTCCCTCCCAAAGAAAGCCACATGGAGTAGAACATATGAATACAGAAGAAAACGAGCTAATATATCACTGGTGTAAGTTGAACTATTGTTTAAGATCTTGCAGATATAATATAGCTCAGGACAAAGGTGGTGAAGTCTATTGCCTTTGCTAATAGCCATGACATGTAATCTATTTTACTTAAAATCACCTCTACTAGGACATCACAGAAGAAAAACAGATGCATTATCGCTTCATGGCTGCTTTTCTGATTATACACTGACAGCTGTCATCTCCTTGTGTAAGGTCTTCGCTTCTGGAATCGCAACATCTTAATTGTCGTCAGTGTGAGACTGAAACCGAGCAGCTTTTCAAACCCTCAAGTATCAGTTTTCAAAAACCACCAAAGATTCTGACTCTCATGACCCAGTAACCTTATAGAACAGACCGTCATTTATAAAACAAGTCTTAGAACTGTTATTTTATGCCTAATTAAGGAAAGTTTCTCTTTGGTATTTTCAGGAAAAGAGGCTCCTGAGGATACATGAAAGTTTACTTAAATAAATAATTTTAGGATTAAATAGATTCAGAACAAAGTTGGCTGAATTTACCTTCAGCGCAAGACATAAATTTAAGTAAGAGTGGATTTCTCTTTAATGGAAAGAGACCAAGAATAACTGATGGGAAACTAATAAAGCCATAATAATTCACAGAAAATTAATGGACCTATCTAGGGAGAAGTTAATAATTTATGTCAGTGTGTATATCCATTCTCAAGAGGACACTGAGACAGGTCTCAGGGTAATCCTTCGACACTAATGTCAAGAACACGTAGGGAAATAAACAGTTAAGTATGTCCCCATGGTTTGCTCAAATAATCCAGACCACACTGCATGCAATCATGCCACTCAGTATTCATACAGTTTAAATATGATTGTGCCTCAGGTCTTCTCTGGGACACCATTTTGAAATAAATTCACTTATTTCCTGCTAAAGACAAATGGATATATTATATTTGCAGGAGAATGCTTTCTATGATTTGAGTCCAAAAAATAGTCATTTTGTTCCAGAACTCACTGACTTCCATTCTTTATGAGGTTAAAGTCCCATCTTGCTAAATTTAAAATTATTCAAGACAAATTATCTGTCTTCAGGGTGCCTGTATGAACTTGAATCCGCCATGTGTAGATATCATGTTCTCTGTCCTCCTTCTCTATTTCAAATACCACTTCCCCACCCACTGTGTGCATTTGGAAAGACTCTACCTCAGATATGACTCTCAAGACACCACTGATTACAGAACCTTCACAACAGTCTCTGTAGCTGTTGCATCAACATTTTGTCTCCTCTGTACTTGGATTTAGCAGTTTGATAATTTCCTGTGTGATATTATCACACCTTCATGATGACTTGTCAAGAAACAGAGCCAGATTAAGGAGGGAGGTCTTATTGTGTCTAATTAAAATCCAAAGCGTACGCCGGCAAAGTTTTGGAAGGGCCCTTGACTATTTGCCAAGCTGCAACTAAGAGTGAATGCTAGTTCTATAAAGTTTATTTTACTGTTCGCATAATCTTTTCAAAGAAAGACACACATGCAGACCAAAATAATTTTATTTTATATTTTAGTTGTAAAATTGTACTGGTTATTATTTGGAAGATACTATATAAATACACTATTTTCGTAAGTATGTGCCCTGTCTCAGGCATTAATATAGCGCCTGGCATATAGTAGGAGCTCAATAAATGTGTATTGGTTACGTGAATGGGCAAAGTAAAGAATTAGTGCCTTAGGATATGTAAAGGTTTGCATGACACAACCTTTGTCCTCAAGAAGCCCTCAAACTTACGAGGTTTCATGTAGTTGATTAGAAATATTTTTAATTCAGCCTGGGCAACATGGTGAGACTCCGACTCTACCAAAAATACAAAAATAATTAGCCAGGGATGGTGGTGCACACCTGTGGTCCCAACTACTCAGGAGGCTGAGGTGGGAGGATTGCTTGAATCTGGGGAGTTGGGGAGGTTGCAGTGAGCCAAGATTGCACCACTGCACTCCAGCTTGTGTGACAGAGTAAGACCCTGTCTCAAAAAAGGAGAAATATTTTTAATTCAAAGACATGGTTTTCTTAAAATAAAAGGAAATAATATTGGCTCTGCCTTGGACCTTTCCAGAAGAAAAATACAATTAACCAACTGTGTTACCTGAAGGCTATGCACTATGGGTTAATGTCCATTAAGAACCGAGTTGAAGCCACAGTGCTGAGGCCAAGCCAACATGTCATTAAGAAGGTCATAGAGTTCCCAAAGCCTCCATTCCAAATGTGACTAAAAGCATTAAATTTATGGAGTGTTATTAAATGTTCCCATACAGTTTGGAAAAATAAATGTTTTTGACAAAGTAGAAGTACAAACCATTTACCAGATTTCCCATTTCCTAGAAAAAAAAATAGCTGAATTGCTCCCTGAGTTAATTAATGGCCACATTTTTAGATCAGAATTTAAGTAGAGAAGTATTAATTAAAAAAATACACTAAAGGGAATGGATTTGGATTATGGAAGCCAATATACTATTATAACTCCTCTTATGACAAATAGATAAATGACTTGGAAAATGAAATGTTTCTGTCTACATGAAACTTATCAATTGTTTTCAAAAGGGAACACACATCATATTTTGTTTCTGGGAAGTGCACCAGAAAACACAAGCTTTCCTGGAGATCAATGCTGCAAGGCTGCATACAAAGGACTAAAAATGATAGGGACAAGGAAATCCAATTGTTTGATGCTTATATGAAAACCAGCAAATTATGGTCAGCCTCATCCACTATGTCCCTTAATAACCTTAAATCCAAAAGGAACATCATGTTAAAATTAAAACTCCCACTGGGAAGCGAATGTGGTTGTAAACACTCTAAGGTTAGTTCAACCTATGTTTGAAATTCTACTTCTTAACTCAGGGAACTTGGGCAAGCTTTGACCCACTTGAGTCATGCAACTTCAACTAGAACAGTATCTTCTTGTTTGTGCTGTAAGGATTGAAAATGCAGCATCTGGTTTACTGAAAGTACTCAATGCATCTTAGCCAACTCTGGCAAACTCTGATAGGGATTACAAATGTCTTACTTACCAATTATATCCTTAAACATGTTTGAGGATTTTTCTGGAAAATATATGGGCTACATATTTCTGAACACAAATGGTTAAATTCTAGTTCTTTTCATATACCTGGTGTTCAAATATCAGCGTATTAAAATTTATTTTATGAATGAGAAGCTTTTTCTTCATCTCATTGAAACTAAGCTCTTGCCTTCTAGAATTTTCAGATTCTTCATTTTAGATGAAGTATTCATATACTTTTAGCTTTGATCCTTTTTTCTGAAACTGAAGGAAAGGAGCACATGAAAATAAAAATCTAGAGGTCACCTGAAGTCTTCTTTGCTCTTACATATTTGCAGTATATATTTGCAGTATATATCTGAATTTATGTTTCTCCTTTCTTCTTTTCCCTCAGTCTGAGAAAATGTTTCAATCCCTTCATTTCTTGGCCAAATTTCTGTCTCCTCCTCTAGAAGGGCCTATTCTAATTACTGACCACACATTTCATGTACGTGTAAGTGTCTAACAATTATTCCTCCATGCCACTGATTAGAAATCATATGAATTGGTTTCCCACATGAAAGTGGTTCTTTCTTCAGATCCACCCATTTCTGTCTTTCTCCTAATCATTCAGAATGAATTTTCTCATTCTTTCTCCTTTTCCTACCAAAAGAATGTTTATATTAAGAGCAATTTATATATACAGCTTCTCTGAGTCTGCTTCATCAAATGCCAAAGGAAGAACCAATGAGCAATCATTCATTCCTTTCTACATTTATTCGTACAACAAACATTTACTGGGTGTCTCCTATGTGCTGGAGCCCTGCTTTCTTAAATTTTTCAATTTTAAGGGGAAAATAAATACAATTCCTTCATTAAAGAAGCATGATGTGTAGAGTTTAATCATAAGGCAACCATATTTTTGTCTTGTAGTATCTCCTTCAGTTTATTGGAAGGGAGCTGAGTCTTCCTCTGCTCCTGGGATATCCAGTTTTATTTAATAGTCAAAATGTGAACGTTATGAAAAATTGAGGAGCCTTTCATTACCAAGCCTGTTGTAGGTGGAAAACTGCTGCTAGGGTATGAGGGAGTGGCAAGAAGTCCTTTTTTTAATCATTTTTTTCTCAATTTATACTTCTCCTCCTCCTCCTCAACTTGTGAATCTGCTAACAGACACGAAGAAATGGAGCAGCAAAGTCCTATTGTGACTAGTAGTACTGTCACAAGCTGTCAGTACACTTGCCTCTTTCAGTGGTTCAAAGCTGCCCCTTCTCTTTTAGCATATTAAAGCTTCTTCAGAGATTCCCCCTTCCCAGTTAGGGACTTGTCACCTGGAATTCCCTTTAGTAATGCTGATGTCACCTTCTTTGGCTCTAGAAATCCAGGAGTCATTTCTAGCTTCTTTATATACATCCATTTTACTCATCTGGGCAGCCTCCTTGTGGAGTATCTAAATTCACCCTGGGCCTAATCTGTCTCACGTGAGGCTCATCTCTGGTCCACAGGAAACACTAACACACACTTTGCCCCAACACCACTTCCTGCGCTGGCAAGTCACTAAAGTTTTTTTTTTTTTTTTTTTTTTTTTCGTTTTTTTGAGGCAGGGTCTCCTTCTGTCGCCCAGGCTGGAGTTCAGTGGCGCAATCATGGCTCACTGCAGCCTCAACATCCCCGGCTCAGTCAATCCTCTCACCTCAGCCTCCTGAGTAGATGGGACTACAGATGCTTGCCATCACACTCAGCCAATTTTTGTATTTTTTTTGTAGAGATGGGACTCAAGTGATCCACCTACCTCTGCCTCCCAAAGTGCTGTGATTACAAGCATGAGCCATCGTGCCTGGCCTAGATTTTTGAAGTGAAGTAAGACACCAATTCACAGTATCCCCTCCCCAGTTGTGGGGATATAGTCTGTGCTCTCTCACTGGCCTTAGGAAAGTGTCCCTTTCTTGATTTAAGGTGAAAAAAGAAGTAACCTGCGCTAGATAGTGGGTCTATCACAGTGCTGTGTTGGTAAATATTTAACAAGGAGCTCTCTAAAAATAATGGATATACACATGTATGAAATTTATTATAAATTTTGCTAATAAAAAGAGGTATAGCACACAACTCATAGTCAATAATAAAATATATAACACTCTATTGAAAATCACATGGTTAATTCTTATAGAAGGAGATTTTTGCCTGTCAACCTTTTGTACCTGTAGACAATCTATAGTTGGAACTGATAAATATGTATAATTCCAATGTGGGTATTGGTCTGTATTTTCACTTACAGTAATGAGTAATATGAAACTGAAACAGTGAAAAAGTATATCAAAAGTTTACTTGCTCTCAATTATGTGTCTGAGTTTTTATTATATTAGCTCGTTTTAGAACACTAGAAAATTCTTTGATTTTGTGCTATTCCCAATGTTATAGCTACTGACACAACACTAAGCTTAGTCTGCATTATTAATATTTTCTCAATTACTTTCTAAGTTGAAATTATTAACAAACAATAAATCAAACCTTAATCTATAGCATTTGCTAATTTCTTGATGTAAACAGTTCCATCATGGCTAATTTCATGCACAATGTAATGTTACCGAAAACAGAGTTGGGAAGATATGCAGTAAGTAATAAATCACTATGTATGTAATCTTCCTACCAGTTGACTTAGGTTACCTCAAGAGCATAGATAATAACAAAACATAACAAGATACTTAAGAAGTGATTAGTTTTGCATATTTATTATCTTTGTTTTAATATAACATTGATTATAACTTTATAGCATTCAATTTGTTAAATAATGGAACTCCAATGGCTACCTGAAAAAAAATTTTCCCTAAGTTATCTCCTAATCTTCATTTTTCTGATTCTTTCATTTCCTCTTTGTGGATGAGGAACTTTTACAGTCAACCACATGACTCCCTAGCCCTACTTTGAAAGCTTCTTTCCTCTGGTTCACTTTGTAAAATAGTATTTCCCAACTAAAACTTTCATTCTAACATCCTGCTACAAAAATAGATGAATAAGACATCTATCACTCAGATCGTGATAAGCGCTGTGCTGAGGGTTTTTTAAAATGATGGTATGATAAAGAATGACAGATGGGGGTGACTATTTAGAATATGTTGTCAGAGAAGATCTCTCTAAAGACATGTCATTCAAGCTGAGACCTGATTTACAGGAAGGAGCCAATTACGTGAAGGTATAGAGGAGTTTTCAGGAAAAGGGAACAACAGAGGACCCAAGAGGACCCAAGAGACCCAAGATCTCATTTCCAATGTACTTTGAGTATGGTGAATCCTGGAATAGGAGAAGAAATCAGGAAGTTAAGACAGGTTCACAATATGCAGACCCTTGTAACTACTATAGGTAGTTTGGACTTTATTCTATGTATCATGGGATGCTCTTGGAGTGTTTAAAGCATGGGAGTGACATAATCTAATTTACATTCTTAAATATTCTTCATGTGCTTGTTTAGAGATTGAGTTAGAGGAAGGCAAGAGTGGAAAGCTAAGTGACTAGCTAGGATTCTCTTACACAAATTCAATCAAAAGACAATGACAAACTAGGATGCTGATAGTGGAGACAGAGAGGAGCGGACAAATTAGACATATATTTTTCAGGCAAAGATGAAAGCAATTGCAAATGAATTGAATATGAGTTTTAGGAGAAAAGAAATGAGAATGATGCCCAGGTTTGAAATGTGAGCCATCCAGTGAATGATAGTATCATATCATTTGCTGAAATGTGGACAGCTGTGGACCACCTGCGGCTGGAACAGGTTTCAGTGGAAAAAAAAAAAAAAAAAAAAACCTGGATTTTCGTATGCCTACATAATGCCAAGACTATGCCAAGTGGAAATGACAAGTTGAGAGTGGCAAATATTAGGTCAAACTATGTGAAACTGACATTTTGGTAGACCAAAAATGATAGAATACTGGTAATTTTATAGAATGTCCTTTAATATGCATTTGAAGCCCAGTGGAAAAGTCAGAGATACATAAAGATGCTATCCACCTCACGAGAAGATGCAATCCGCTTCATGAAGATTACGTAACCCTTAGGAATTGTGTAATTTATAAACATTACAGCGACTATAGCTTATTTGTAACACATTCATATATAGTCATACCTCTTGATATAACCAATAACAATAACTATTGTAACAATGTGTTACAATAACTATTTGTAATACATTCATATATAGTAATACCTCTTGATATAACCAATCAGAGAATTGGTTATATAACCAATATGAGAATTCAGCATGTATAAGGGGTTTCCTTTAATGCTTTCCTTTGACTTCCAGGCATTTCTTCACATTTATGAAGACCAATTTAGAATTCACATGCCTCAGTGGCAGCTAAGCACCATGAAAGGAGAGTCACCATGCAGTCATCTTTGCAGTTTTATAAAATACGGCATGCATTGCACTGAATTCTCTTCTCTGAGTACTGGTAGTCTTCCAGTTTATACTCCAGATAATCTCATGCATCATTTAAGGGTGAAAAAAATTATGTTTTTACTATTCTGTTTGGGTTTGATTTGCACTAAAGTTTCACATATATAAAAATCATATATACTTTTTAACTGTTAAAGTGATTGCGTGTCATTAATCTTGGTGGTAAATAAGCTATTGACTTAGAAGAACTTTCCTTGTGCAGTTTATTTCTTCTTCCTGAAATAAATTATCCTCTCAAAACAAAGAAGAGTATATAGTACTTTTGATCAATGATATGATAGACTTTATTGGAGCACAAATAAATGCATAACATAACATATAAATGCAAGGTACATTATTATAATTGTCAGTATCTTAACTCCAATACATTCAATCACTCATACATCTCAATTTTTCCTTTAAAGTCTCTCTAACATGTGCCCCTACCTTTCTCTTCCCCCATCATTCCAGCACAGTATCCTCTCCTCATGCCTGGATTACTGACGCTGCCCTCTAATGGGTCTATCTACTACCCATCTTTCCTTTTTTCTTTCTTCTTTTTTAATTTTTTTATTTTATTGCTTCTGGATTTTGAGTTATAGTTAGAAAGGCTTTCTCATACCAAGGTTGAAAATGAATCCCCCTGGCGCCATGCTTTTTTCTAGGACTTTTATGGGTTCCTTTCTTTCTTTCTCTCTCTCTCTCTCTCTCTCTCTTTCTTCTTCTTCTTCTTCTTCTTCTTCTTCTTCTTCTTCTTCTTCTTCTTCTTCTTCTTCTTCTTCTTCTTCTTCTTCTTCTTCTTCTTCTTCTTCTTCTTCTTCTTCTTCTTCTTCTTCTTTCTTTTCTTTTCTTTTCTTATAGTTTAAGTTCTGGGATACATATGCAGAACGTGCAGGTTTGTTACATAGGTATATATGTGCCATGGTGGTTTGCTGCACCCATCAACCTGTCATCTAATTAGGTATTTCTCCTAATGCTAACCCTCCCCCAGGCCCCCACCCCTCAACAGGCCCCAGTGTGTGATGTTTCCCTCCCTGTGTCCATGTGTTCTCATTGTTCAACTCCCACTTGTAAGTGAGAACATGCGGTGTTTGGTTTTCTGTTCCTGTGTTAGTTTGCTGAGAATGATTATCCTGCCATTCCAATCTTCCTGTTCTCGTTGTCATCATCAGTGACTAATGACACCACATGCATGGCTCACTACAGACTTCTCTGTAGGTCAGGCATAGAAATAACTGCTTTGCAAAGGCATTCATTCCCATGTATATGAATCAATTACGTGAAAAGCATTTCTTATTCTCTAAGTTTCAGACCAGTAATCAGAGAGCTTCTTTATTTACCCAGGAGGACAAAGTATTGTATTAGTGAAAATATTCCCAATCTGGAAACATGTTAGACTTTGGGCATTTCTTGTGAATTTTTAAAATGGAATGAATGTTCGAATTCACACAAGGAGTACTTGAGAGCTGAAAGATAAATGAAAAACACGAATTCCTCCATAATAAAAGTAAGTCATGAGTTTAACGGTTTTCGGATTTCAGTTCTCAATTTTATCTGAGGTTAAATAGCTAAAATGCAGCAAAATAATCTTTTGTTTTGTCCTTTTATTCCTTCTCTTTCCTCTTTTCTTTTATCACAGTCTTCCTTTTTTTTCCCCTGTGGAGACCAGTGAGTAGCAAAATGTAACTGTTTTCTAATAGAAATGAATTTTCATTGTTCAAATGTAACACACTTAAAAAAATGAACATTAAAAATAAGAATAGAGGCCAGGCCCGGTGGCTCATGCCTGTAATCCCAGCACATTGGGACGCCAACACGGGCGGATCACGAGGTCAGGAGATCGAGACCATCCTGACTAACACGGTGAAACCCTCTCTACTAAAAATACAAAAAATTAGCTGGGCGCGGTGGTGGACGCCTGTAGTCCCAGCTACTCCGGATGTTGAGGCAGGAGAATGGCGTGAACCCGGGAGGCGGAGCTTGCGTGAGCGGAGATCGCACCACTGCACTCTAGCCTGGGCGACAGAGCGAGATTCCGTCTCAATAAATAAATAAATAAATAAGAATAGAACATTAAAATAAAAATAGAAGTTGGCATGATATTGTGAGTATATCACTGAGTTGGAAGTCAGATCATTTGAATTTTTGTCTTAGTCTTATGGGTAACTAGTTGTCTGATTTGAACTAGTTAATTCATTTCTCTAGTTTATGAGTTTCTTCATCTGTAAAATAGGAGTGGTTTCAAAAATCTTATCTAGCATTAACATTTTCTAATCCCCTAATCTCTCACTTTCTGCTAGAAGTAATTTTGTAGTAGCAAATTAGACAATGCTAGTGGCTTAGTGTTTTCTCACAGACCCAGTGGTAGGAGGAAGGTAACAATATGGAATAAGACTGCCTTTACTGAAATTAGTGGCATTATCTATAATACTCACTTTTGGCAATAAGGCATATAAAAATCTGTTTTGATTACTATCTCTTCACTTTTATTTTCCAGCAATAAATACAATTTTAGGCAGCTCTGCACTGATCCAGTGAGTCAATGCAGAGATACTGATGTCTGTCCTTCTTCCCCATCTCAGGATATCCAACCATCTCCTGACCAATTGAAGGGTCCAGCTTCTCTCTGTATCCAACCTGCTTCCTTCTCCTTGCACTGCTGACATTTATATACTTTTCTAGGCTCTTAAGCATCCAAAGAGTCATAAAATTATCTAATATTCTGTAACTCTGTCTTCTATTCATCACCTACCAATCCAAAATTGCCACAAATACAAAGTGGAGAATACTGAAGCAAGTATTAATAACAACTATTAACAATATTGCCTGTCTCTTAACCCACTCCGACAAGTTCTCAAGGATGGCTAGATATGCCTGAATCATTCGGTAAACATGAACCTTATGGCCTCAAAAAAGTTTCCAGTTAAACTAGATAATGCTTAAGGAGCACTGAGATAGCCTTCAAATGAACATATGTCGATGCATTCATTACTGTTGTTGTAGAGGGAGGTAAACAGGCATTGGAAAAAGACAGACCTGGGTTTGAATAGTGATTAGCTGGATAACCTTGAGAAATTTGCTCACTTCTCTGAAACACAATTGTATTATCTGTAAAAAGGGCCTAAAACTAGCCTCATAGGGTTATGAGAATTAAATTAAATGAGCTAAAATGTATAAAATGTATAAAATGCCCAGCACAGTACTCAACATGCAATAAGCATGCAAGTCAGATTTTTTTTTCTTTTAACAAAATAAAGAAACAAATGAAAAGCTCCAGAAAGCTAACTCTGGTCAACTTCTGGTTAACTCAAAGTTCAGAAGAAGTTGAGAGGTATCTGATCCAAGTCTTTAATAGTCATTTTAATAACCTCACAAGTTACTGTTTGGCTCAGATTCTGCTTCTGCAATGGGTGAATCTTGGCATACTGAGATTTTTCCCAAGGTTGTTCTTATTCTTGCTTCATAATTAGAAGCTGCCATACCAAATTACTGCACAATTACAGCACCTGAGTCTTTCTTGGAGCTCTTTCAATTAAAATACTAGCTGGAATTGGGGAGGCTTAATTTTCTTCACCTTGTTGTTCCAAATCAATAGTGGATTATTTGACCCTATACAGGGATGATAGTTCCAAGTTCCAGGTATCTCACAGGTTTATCTATAATCCACATGACTTTATTATGTCAGTAAGTGTTATGCTATTAAGTAGACCAATAGACTTTAAAATAATGATAAATTATGAAGCACTTGATGGATGGACTTTCTGAGTTAAATCATTTGGTTGCATCAAGAGGAATGATTTATATAGACAGTTGAAACATTTACTTGAATTATAGAAGTAAAGACTGGCAATACTTTGCAAAATGCAAGAGTACAAAAGTAGAGGCAGGAAATAATGAAAGCTCATCCAATGCCAGCCCATTTTCTGAACAAATTAGCCCCTCTTTTAAGTCGGGAAGCACTAATGCCAAAGCAATCCATCCTCATGATCAGCAAGTGTCTGGTCTTCATTGTGCACTAGTTTAGGGCAAAGCCATGAATTTTATGTGACTAACAACCGCAAGGCAAACAACATAACTTTTAAGGATTTTCCCTTTATTATTACCAGCAAACATGATTAATGAACATCCTAGCCAGTTCTCTGACTCTTATCTCTGATAGTTATAAATGCAATGATGTATGTACATATGTTTAAGTTTGTGTAACACGGCAGAGTGGGAAGTTTCAGGAAATGAAATTGAAAACATCTCTTTCTTGCTCAGGAATAGTGGTAGTCTATTCTTTCAGAATAGAGCTTCCAAAGATCGGTTATATCAACTGTCTGTACAATCTTAAAACATAACTATATGACAGAAGAACACATAGACTCAGGGTAAGCTGGCACCAAGGAAAGCTGTGTTCTCTTCCTCAAATGAATCTTACGTGGAAGGTAAACATGTAAAGATATAAATAGCATTATTCTGGTTTAAAGTGGGCTTGGTGTAGTTGAAAAATAGAAAAGAGAATTTGGGGACCATGTAAGACTATATATACACATACATATAAGTGATTATATATACATATAAGTGATATAATCATATAAGTGACATATAATCATATAAGTGATAACAAATATATATAAGTATAATTATATATATGTATATATGTGATTAGATATAAGGGACTGTATTATAATCACATAAGTGATTATATATACATATAAATGATATAATCACTTATATGTGTGTATGTGTGTGTGTATATATATAAATGTGTGCATATATATATAGAAATATACACATATTTCCCTCTGAATCTTTTGCAAGATTTTATGTATATCAAGAGTCTTCCATGAGTTTCAAAAATAATGAGAATAAAGAGAATGAGATAAAGGCAACAATGTGCATTTTCCAGAGCTGACAAAGGACATGAATTTTCATATTAGAGGGAAAACAAACAAACAATAAACAAATAAACAAAAGAATAAACACCGAAATAAGATAAACAAATGAAAATTCAGACATGGCAAAATGAAGTTACAACACATGAATGTAAAAGATGAAAATGTTACAAGCTACAAGGAAAAGTACTGTAAATATTTACAAAAAATGTCAAAATATAAATATACAATGTTCATGGATTGGAGGACTCAATTTCAAAAATTATCAATTATCATCAAATTAATCTATAAATTCAATGCCATTTCAATAAAAATCCAAAAAGTTTATTCTTGAAACATGACAAAAAAAAAGCTGGGTGCAGTGGCTCACGTCTGTAATCCCAGCACTTTGAGAGGCCAAGGTAGGAGGATCACTTGAAGCCAGGAGTCAGAGACCATCCTGGGCAACAAAACGAGATCCCACTGCTACTAAAAATAAAAATACTAACTAAGTGCAATGACATATGCCTGTAGTCCAAGCTACTTGGGAGGCTGAGGCTGGCAGATTGCTGGAGCCCAGGAGTTTCAGAATGCAGTGAGCTGTGATGGTGCCACTGCCTTTCAGCCTGGGTGACAGAACAGCACCCTGTCTCTAAAAAGAAAAAGAGAAAAGAAAAAAGGCAAATAATTCTATAATTCACCTACAAGAGAAAATCTCAAGAATATTTAAATCAGTTTTGAAGATAATAAATAACATACATGGAATTTTGCCCTTCCAGACATCGAGGTTATAAAACTACAGTCACTGAAAGTTTAAATCTGGAGTAGAGTTAAGTCAATGTAACAAAAAGAGGTCATAGAAATAGTGTTGTACATTTATAGAAACATGGCCCATCAAAGAATTCTGGCCAGGTGAGGTTAATAGGCTAAGTAGGTATAGAAACATTTTAACCTTTTTAGAAGAATTTATAGGACTGATAGGACACTTTTATAAAATTGTGATAGAAAAGGATTTTTTTTAGGGTCTTCCCCTGTGGCCCACGCTGGAGTGCAATGGTGTGATCACAGTCCACTGCAGCCTCAATCTCTGGGTCTCAAGCAATCCTCCTGCCTCATCCTCCCAAGCAACTGGGACTATAGGCATGCATTACCACATATGGCTAATTTTTTTTTATTTTTTGTAGAGACGGGGTTATGCTTTGTTACCCAGGCTGTTCTCTAACTCCTGGCCTCAAGTGATTCTCCCACCTTCACCTTCCAAAGCACTGGGATTACAGACATGCATTACCATATCCAGCCTGAGAGGGATTTGTGAAGACACAAACGGCAGAAACCATAAAGAAGATCTGTACATTTTTTTCATAATAAAATTTAAAACATAATTTTAAAATCTGTCTCCATGGACAAAGTTAAAAGAGCAGCTCCAGACTGGGAATGAATGTATTTTGGCAACACACATAATTATTATACCAAATGCGTAAGGAACTCTTATATTGCAGCTAGAAAAAAGACATTAACCTGCTAGGGTAAAAAATTAGCAATGAACATAAAGGCAGTTCACAGAAAGAAAACCAACGGACAGTAAGTGAGAAAGTATCTTACTAGAAATAAGGGAAATGCACTTGAAAGCTCCAGTGAGATGCTATTTTATACTCATTCAATTGTAAAAATTAAAGTCTGAATATACAGTACCACTGTTGGATGCCAAAAACCCTGAACCCTCACACAATGTTGAGAAGAATGTAAACAAGTACAGCTACTCAGATAATAACTTGGCTTTTATGAATACAATTGGAGATGCACATACTCTGTGAGCCTCAAGTACACTTTTAGTTACATTCCAGCCTAGTTCAACTCTTAAAAATGTGTGCAAAGATATTCCCTGTCCCGCTACTTGACCTAGTGAGTGAGTGGAAGGTACTTTAGTATTTATCCATAGAGATGAAATGAGTTGATTAAATGTGACATATTCATAATATAGAACTTCATCAGGCAATTAAATGAACTAGAAACTATATGTATTAACACAAAAAAATAAAATAAAATGTGATGAAACAAGATGGTTAATGACATTTGTGGTAAAGTATTTATGAAAATTTTCATAAACACTCAATTAATACATATGTATTTTAATGGTAGGCTCTACATATGTAGTAAAAGCATAAAAACAGAAGGAATTATACATACCAAAAAAGAATAGTTGTGTTTGAGAAGAGAACAAGAGAAATATGTCTGGGAGGGTTTTAAAAAAGGGATTTCAATGTTTCCTATTACGTTTTATTTCTTTTATTTACTATTCAATAAATTCATTCTAGGTCCTTTTTAAAAAATATTTATCCATTTCTAAAATTTAATGATAATACAAGAACCAAAGACAACTCTTGGCTATCCCCCTAGATTGGTTGCATGTAAAATATGTAGCATTTTCTTACAATTTTAGAGAGTTGCTAACATTATAAAAACTATCTATCCATACTTAGGATTCCCTTGTTAGAGGTTTCACAAACCTCACCCCGAGGGTCATCTATCAGTTCCTTTTACTACAGCACTGTTGGTGGTCTTTACTCACCGCCAGTTTAAGTGACTATTAAACTGTTTTCAGCAGAACTTTGTTTCAAAGCAAATCAAAATACAATCTAACATTGTAAAGCAGAGAAAAGTTAACTTATTCTGGATAAAGCAGTTATGAGTAAATTGTTCCAGGTAAATCGGCTTCCCACTTATTCTGGAAATTGTCTCTGAAACCTCTAAGATGATACTAGGGCTACAAGATTTGAAAACCACTATTTTAATATCTTATACTGAAAGGCAAGCTGTGATTAAGAGCCCAGTCAATCATCAAACTATCCTATTCTGCTCAGGTTTCCAACATTAACAAGTTCAACGGTGAAATAAAATGAAGAAAAACAAAGTGCCAGTGTTTTGTTTGTTTTGTTTTGAGTGACTTATGAATATTACAAAAGCACTGAGCAATTTTTAAAGATGACTTAGGCATTGACAATTGAACCAGGTAACCTGTGGATGGAAGGCATCAGCAAATGTGTACTGAATGTGTGTCTGTATGCACACTATTAAGTCTAACAGAAACCTCACTATATTTACAGTTAAAACTTAAGACAATATGGACATATACGTTTCATTTTCTTTTGCTCCCAGGAAGCTCAGAGCCTAACTATAAAAATCATAATAAATTACATTGAGTTTCTTGGTTAACACCCTACCTTATGCTTTTTTTCCTCTTTTTTGCTTGTGTTCTGATTTTTCATCTCTATTCATAATTTAAAAAATCTAGGTGGTCTTATTGTAAAAAGCTTCAAATTCCTTTTAGAAAGGGATGTGAGTGTAAATAAAGAAGAAGACATCTTATTTTCATTAGATACAAAATTTTCATTCTAGTCTCAGTCTTATACAATAGCTGTTTTATGAGTATCTGTGAATTTGCCATTTACTTCTTCAACTGCATCAACTGTGTTTTTTGGTGGTATACATTTTTAATGACATTCCAATTTTTATTTTCTGTTGGATAAACTGATGACAACATCAGTCAATAAAATGATATAGAAAATAAAATTTAATTGGGCAGTAAGCTTCAGAAGGAGATTTAAAGGTCTTTTACCTCTCAACCAGCTCACCACCATAGAAATATCGGTTCTTATTTAAATTAAACATCAGTGTGAAAATGTCAATTGGAGTATATCTTCTTTTTTATAAATGCTAGTTAATGAAGCTCAGACTTATATTTTCAGAACTAAAAGTGGATTCCGGTTTTACTTCTCTTGCAAATTTAGAACTAAAGAGTATACAATAAGCACACATCCCATAAGAGCTCACTAGTGAAGGATGAACACAACTGTAAGCCAATGAATGACTTCAAATAATTGTAGTGGCTTCATCCCCAATTTATACCAAGTATTCCATTCTTGGTTTCCGATCTTTCTTAATAATGGAAAGGTAAACTTACTTAGCCACAGAGTCAGTCATCTAACTTCATTATAAAATTCCAAGGTATATATACTAAATAGTTTCATCTTGGCATGCATTTTCTCTTTTTCTAAAAACCAGATGAGTGATTTAGGCTGCAATCAGCAAAACAGAGGTCAGAGATTTTTAGAATTAATTTGCATTTCATTATGAAATGATTCCAGGTGCAAGAATTAAAATGCCTCATTTTGCTTCACAATCTTTATTTAAAATTCCATTTCTATTTTCATTCCTGTAGAAATGATATCCTACACTCATTTATATTTTGTTTGTTTGAGGAAAAAGAACTCAGTCTACTGGGACCTAATTATCGGAACCTAATTCTAATTACAGTCTTTTAAATCAACGCTGTAGGCTTTCCTCCTCTCCACTTCTTTTTGAAAAAGGCCCATTTATATTGTTCAGAACACTTTCCACGTTAGACACTTCTATTTATAGATACCATCTACCAAGGGTTTTGTAGCTATGTAATCTCAGTTTGCCAAACAACTTCATGCTCATTTGAACTAAGGAATTTCTTTGTAATTTAAACATGCAGGATAAGAGATGCAAATATAAAACATACACTAGACTTTTTTGTTGAGGTAAAACATAACATTTTCCATAAAATCTTATTTTGCCAAAAGATAAAAAGAGAGCTACTAATAGAGCATGTTGACTATAGATGTTTAAATAAAATGCACAAAGCTTGATCATTATTATTAAGTGGTCAGAAGTCTGCTGTCAAAACAGTATTTTCCCACTAACCTTTGAACTGGTAAAAAGAATAGGCAATAAATTCAACTAGCAACTTTACAGCACATGTAAAGATAATTACTTTCAATTTTCCATTTTATTATTTTTATATCTCATTTTATAGCATAGCTATTTGCTCTTGTAAAATAATAAATATTTAGTCCAAAGGCTCTAATTTTTTTCTCACTTAGTATCCATTGACTTATTAAATATTAATGCTTAACTGTTACTCATCTCTAGTGAGTAAATATGGTGTCATCTCAAATACCAAGCAATGAAAACAGAATCTCTCCTATCAGGAACCATTATAATGGCACAATTCATACCAGACATATACCCTATTCACATATACTAAGATATGCATTACAAACAAGTACTACAGAATAACAAAGATTAATCAACTCATCAAGCAATGACGTATCCTGCTACTAAAATGACAGCAGTTCTTCCCATGGTCTAGCCACAAGAAATATATCAAACACTAATGAACGCACATAAAGGTATTAACAACTCAGTTTGAAACTAGCAACTGCAGTTTGAGCCTAGACACAAAGACTGTATCTCTATTTAAAAAAAAAAAAAAATGTTTATGATTGGGCTGGGTGTGGTGGTGGCTCACGCCTGTAATCCCAGCATTTTAGGAGGACAAGGAGGGTGGATCACTTGAGGTCAGGAGTTAGGGACCAGCCTGGCCAACAAGGGGAAACCCCTCTCTACTAAAAATACAAAAACTAGCCGGGCATGGTGGCGCGCTCCTGTAATCCCAGCTACTCCGGAGGCTGAGGCACGATAATCTCATGAACCCGGGAGGCAGAGGTTGCAGTGAGCCAAGATCGTGCCACTGCACTCCAGCCTGGGCAACAGAGCGAGACCTCGTCTCAAAAAAAAAAAAAAAAAAAAAAGAAAAAAGTTTGTGATTGGTAGAAGAGAAAATAGATATTCTTTCGTCAACTTTTGGGCAAACAAAGGTTAGAGGTTTTTGTTGAGTTGTAGTATGTGTTTCTTTACCTTAAGAAACTTCTTTAAGACAATGGCCTTACAAATTACTTAGAAAAAGCATAACTACTTGGAGGGTCGTTAAAGAACACCAATTGCTGGCTCTGCCTCCGCAGTGTTCTTACTCAGTAGGCGGGGGGCGGGCCTGAGAGTCTACATTCCCAAGAAGTACCCAAGGGATGCGGATTCTGATGGTCCAGCAACCACATTTTCAGAACCAGTGAGTTTATGAATGCATTTTATAGTTTTATTGGATCTTTTTCTTTTCCATATGACAATTTCATCTCAAGATACTAGTGTTCCCTACAATATATTTTGAGAAATGTGTTTTATGGTCCTCTGGCTAAAAGGAAACCTTAGGTTGAAAAACTACTGTGGAAACAAATGAGGACAAAAGTGCTCCCTTCACTTCTAATAGCACATTTTAGAAAAACTGTGAGACCTCTAAAATTGAAAAAATATATAAAATATAGTTTAAAAAGGTATTAACCTTCTCATTGCAATTATGACAAAAAAATACTGAAATTGCTTCTAACATATACATGTAGTATTTTAATGCAGAAGATTAAAAATAACAAATGATATAATTTCTTTGTGGACATAAGGAAATGTCAAATTCCTCAGGTCCACAATATATATTGTTTAAAAAAACAAACAAACAAACAAATTTGCTTTTATAATTTTATAATCAGGGCTTTCTTAGGAGAAAATAGAATTAGAAAAAAAATTAAAACCCTTCTATACTTAAAATATCCTGAACTTCTTTTTTCTTGGTAGAAATCTTTGAAGTGTACATTGGCTCCTCAGGCTTTGCTGTGAAGGTGTTTGAAAATCTGTTTATCTAAAGATACTTATGTTAATGAACACCTAGTAGTGCTGCAAATTGATACCACTGAAGAAAATAATATGGTAAAAATGAATAATATTCATAATGCTTTGATTCTCCCAAGAATTTATTACAATTAAATAATTCAAAAGAAAAAAATGAATAGAAACTGTTTCTGATAAAATCAGTAATTTTGGGGGCCGGGCACGGTGGCTCACGCCTGTAATCCCAGCACTTTAGGAGGCCGAGGCAGTGGATCACGAGGTCAGGAGTTTGAGACCACCCTGGCCAAGATGGTGAAACCCCGTCTCTAATAAAATGCAAAAATTAGCCGGGAGTCGTGGCACGCACCTGTAGTCCCAGCTACTCAGGAGGCTGTGGCAGGAGAATCACTTGAACCCAAGAGGGGGAGGTTGCAGTGAGCCAAGATCACACCACTGCACTCCAGCCTTGGCAATAGAGTGAGACTCTGTCTCAAAAAAAAAAAAAAAAAAAAAAAAATAACAAAAAAAAAAAATTAAAAAAAATTTAAACAAGTTAAATGTCTCTAAACAAGGAAACAGTTAATAGATTATAGACATTAAATGTATGGATTAGTGTGTCAAGACAAAACAGGAAACTTATGAAGGATGTGACAATATGGGAGGCATTTACATAATAATGCTACATTCAAAAATAAACCTCAGGCTGGGCACGGTGGCTCATGCCTGTAATCCCAGCACATTAGGAGGTGGAGGCTAGAGGATCATTTGAGCCCAGGAGTTTGATGCCGGCCTGGGCAACATAGCAAGACACCTTCTCTACAGAAACTAAAAAATAAAAAATAAAAAATAGCCAGGCATGGTGGCGTGTGCCTGAGTCCCAGCTACTTGGGAGGCTGAGGCAGGAGGATTGATTGAGACCAAGAGTTAGATACTGCAGCGAGCTATGATTGCACCACCGTACTCCCAGCCTGAGCAACAGAGTAAGACCCTATCTATTAAAAAATAATAAGTAGACCTCACAATTACTTCTTTGTTCAGATAACACTATAACAAGAAGGGCTAGAAAGAAAGGACAACAGTTGAATTTTGATACTGAGAATGTGGATGATTTTGATTTTTTTTTTCTTTAAAAAGATGTGTCAATGTTATTTTAACAAATGTGAACATTTTTTAAATGTCTCTATCAAAATGTTAATTCCCCACACAAAAAAAGTGTCACCTTAATTTTCTGGCAGATGATATTAATAGCAGAAATCCCAGAGCATGGTAGAGGCTTCTGAGGATACTAGTAGGGGTAAAATCACTGAGAAAAGGAGATTGGAAGCTTCCATAACTTAATTTTCTTCTGAATGTCTTAAACAAGACCTCAATGGATACATACAGTTGGCCCAAGCTGGAAAATGTTCAAGAGTGGGAAGATGCATTCTCTGTTCCAGAGATGGCTGAAATTTTAAAAATAATAATAATCCCTCTCTGTTTTCTTCTGCCTCCACCTTTGGCTGCATGTCAGTCATCATCCTACATTCCCATATCTCTATTACTTGAGCAGTTCCCTCTTGAGTTTAAAGCAAGTAAAGATTTTTTGTCCACTTGAACAATCACTCTGGAGCCTGACATTTAATTCTTTTCCTTTTTTCCTTCATCTTAGAATAAAGATAAAGGTAAGAGAATATATTCGACTGTTTTTTTTTTTTTTTTTTGGAGGAGTCGCTCTGTCCGCCCAGGCTGGAGTGCAGTGGTTCGGATTTAGCTACTGCAAGCTCGGCCTCCGGGTTCACGCCATTCCTCCTGCTCCCAGCTCCGAGGCTGGACCTACAGGTGCACCGGCCACCATCGCCCGGCTAAGTTTTTTGCTATTTTTTAGTAAGAGACAGGTTTCCACCGTGCTTAGCCAGGGATGTCTCGATCTCCTGACCTTCGTGATGACGCCCGTCTCGCGCCTCCACAGTGCTGGACTTAAAGCTTTGAGCCACCGCGCTCCGGCTGCTTTTCTTAGACATATGTAGCCATTTTGTCTTCCTTTAACTGCAACCAGGTTAAATTATTCTATTATGTAATCAACTCTTTTTTAAAGAAATGTACTTTATCAAATCAAAATTAAAAGCTCTTGATATAATTAAAAATCAGCATAAGATTAGTGATCTTGCTGATTACAAACAATATTTTTTTTCCAAATTTTTTTTTTTTTTTGAGACAGAGTCTCACTCTGTCGCCCAGGCTGGAGTGCAGTGGCGCAATCTCGGCTCACTGCAACCTCTGCCTCTCAGGTTCAAGCGATTATCCTGCCTCAGCCTCCCGAGTACCTGGGATTACGGGTTCGTGCCACCATGCCTGGCTAATTTTCTGTATTTTTATTAGAGACTGGGTTTCATCGTGTTAGCCAGGATGATCTCAATCTCCACACCTCGTGATCCACCCGCCTCGGCCTCCCAAAGCACTGGGATTACAGGTGTGAGCCACCGTGCCTGGCCTCTTCCAATATTTTTATTAAAAAGGCTTAGGATTTTGAAGTTTGGATAGAGCGGCTCCAAGTTTGTGGCTTACTAAATGAAGAACAAGCTTTTTTTCTTTCCTTATTACACCATCTTTACATAGATCTTTCAATATTCAGAAATACAACTATATTCCCTATAAAACACTAACTTTTTTTTTTTTTTTTGAGACGGAGTCTCGCTCTGTCACCCAGGCTGGAGTGCTGTGGCCAGATCTCAGCTCACTGCAAGCTCCGCCTCCCAGGTTCACGCCATTCTCCTGCCTCAGCCTCCCGGGTAGCTGGGATTACAGGTGCTGCCACCTCGCCCGGCTAGTTTTTTGTAGTTTTTAGTAGAGACGGGGGTTTCACCGAGTTAGCCAGGATGGTCTCGATCTCCTGACCTCGTGATCCGCCCGTCTCGGCCTCCCAAAGTGCTGGGATTACAGGCTTGAGCCACCACGCCCGGCCAACACTAACTTTAATTTAAAACATCTGCCTTAAACTTCTGACCCCCCCCCCCAAAGAATAATTTAAAAGTACAGAACATTTTCCAGTTATTTAAAACTGATGTGTGGTACAATTATAAAGTTGACCTAAAAAGCAAGTCTCAGCATATTCTTAATCAGAGTAAAATGTGGTTCTTTCCAACAAATGCACTGTTGAATTTCTTTCTGCCTTTGACAGTAAAACAGCTGTGAACAAATTAAACTTTGGGATTTTGAACTTTTCTCTCATGACTCACTTTAGACTTCTCTTTTTTCCTGTTCTGTAGCTACTAGAATTGGATCAAATATATTTTTGAGGTCACACAATTATATGTCACATTGTCTACACTAGGTTTTAATCGTGAGGGTAATGCTTTCACAACTTCCACTTCATAGAAGGATCCCAGTAGGGGCTTCCTTCATTGGTGAGCACAGAGTGATGGACAGCCTACTATGTGCTGGCTCTAACCTGTCAATTATCTCATTGGAAAAGGAGGAGATAACGTGCATATATACATGCTTGTAAAACTCTGATGAAAAGGTAGATTGGAGAGACCATTCACATTACTCACAAATCAGCCATCAATTTGGTATTAAATAAATCTCTGGAAAGTTCTGAATTCCACTTATGTGAGGATTAAGACTTTGATCTGGTTTATGGAGAGATAATCAATAAGAACTAGAGTAATAAAACCATGGGAAACCATTTCTCCAACATGAGGTGCTTAATAAACTAGATAGTCTTTACACAGGGAAGGACAGAGGGGCATACCTGGTCTATACAAAAAGCCAAAGTACATGTGCTGACAAATACAGGTGAGTTCATAGGAACAGTAGGGCAGGAAGCTTCAAAGTGGAGCTACTTTGTAGTAAACTGGACAGATGGCCAATACACATAAGGCCTTTAAAATACACTGCTGCAGTGTACCCAGCGCTTAACTAAGAAGGAAGGGGGATGGAGGAATGCAGCAATAGTAAGAAAGGCTGAAAATCTTTAAAGAATAAGAAGCACAATCATGAAGTTCATGTTGGTTGTTTTATGAAGAATACAAATATTCTTAGTTTAACCCAGTTCTCATGCTTGCATTCTATGCAGTTGTATATTCACATAAAGTTAGGCTCACATCTGGAAATTTAAACCAAATACATATAAATGTATCTATTAAAATTATTTATTAATTACCCAAAGTTTCAAAACATCACTATAAAGAAAGGAAGATCAGTTAGCTCATGTAAACAAATCAGACAATAAAAACGTAAGCAAAACACAATGAATGGATGTGCTAACTGCTATTCCTTGTAGTCTGCAACATTTGCATCCACTAGCCCCCCACAGATTCATTATATGGGATTGTGAAGCCATTTGCAAAATATAAAGTGCTATAAAAATACTGGATAATAATGATAATTCACCTTGCTTTCCATTCCTATAGTATTTATTTCTATTACACTAAATTTGAGCTTTAGTTGCTCCCAAATGAGTCTGTGGGTCCATATTTCTTTCTCTACCTCTTGCAGCAATACAATCTGAACATGTCAGGCAGGTCAGTGCTGGAGGGAGACAACGTTTGCCTGCAGAAGAGTTTATACAGTGCAGGTCAAATGATGCACAGTACAGCTGGCTTTCCTGATCAATCTCAATGGGCACGTCTTATTTCTTCCATTTGGTAAAAACTGATGGAGTGAGAAAGCCCTCCCAGTTGGTCATTTCTGCCACCAACTCATAGCATCTTTCTATAAAAACAATATATTGCCATGGTGCCTTTTGAAGTGTTTTCTTATGGGCTTTAAATGTCTGTTCTCCACCATGCATAGGTTTACATGATGACATTATTTCACCTTCATTGTTCATCTTGCTTTTTTTTACTCTACTCTTGTCTATTTAACAGACTGCTGAATTGGAGACTCCTAGATTTTTTAACAGAATAGTTCTACCTGCACATCATACGATTTTATGTGTCACCACTAAATAAGCAGATGGTCACTTGTCTCCTGCATCTGATTTCTGTGGGAATTCTCAAGGGAGGAAACACCCAGCTTTACAGAGAAAAAGGAGTTGGGAGGTGGCAGCAGAAAACAAACGAAGAAATAACAGGGAGACAGGTAGCTAAATAGAAACTAAATCAACTGTGTACTACCATGAATTCCTAAAGGGCTTCCTCCCTTCCTCCCTTCCTTCTTTCCTTCCTTCCTTTCCTTCTTTCTTTTCCTGTTCCTCTCCTCCCCTCCCCCACCTTTCCTTTCCTTTCCTTTCTTCTCTCATATCAACACTATATCAGATTCCTTAGCTTTAAATATCTTTTTAAAATTCTTTCTTACATATTCAACAATTTGTTTGATCACCAGATTAAATTGTTATTTATTATGCAAGAATGACTAATTTCTAATAATGAATTGAAGAATCATATCAATACTATATCAGATTCCATAGCTTTAAATATATTTTTAAATTTTTTCCTATACATTCAACAATTTATTTGATCATCAGATTAAATGGTTGCTTATTATGCAAGAATGACTAATTTCTAATAATGAATTGAATATTAAAAATGTTCTTTTTAATAGAACTGATTTACCAGTCAGTGTAATCACTGTATTAATAGTAATAGGCTAAAGAAAAAAATTATATCAATTGATGCAGGAAAAGAATTTGACAAAATTCGACATCTATTCATAATATTTTTTAAAAACTCAAAAAATGAAATATAGAGGAGTACTTCTTCAACCTGATACAGTATACCTATAAAAAAAAACCCTACAGCTAACTAACATCATGCTTAATGGTGAAAGACTGAATAGTTTTCCCTAAGATTGAAATAAGGTAAGGACGTCAGCTCTCACCACTCATGGCATGAGCAATAAAAAGCATACAGATTAAAAAGAAAGAAATAGGCTGGGCATGGTGGCTCATGCCTGTAATTCCAGTACTTTGGGAGGCCAGGGTGGGTGGATCACCTGAGGTTAAGAGTTCTAGACCAGCCTGGCCAACATGGTGAAACCCCATCTCTACTAAAAATATAAAAATTTGCTGGGCATGGTGGTGTGTGCCTGTAATCCCAGCTACTTTTGAAAGGCTGAGGCATAAGAATTACTTGAACCCAGGAAGCGAAGGTTACAATGAGCCAAGATCACACCACTGCTCTCCAGCCTGGGCAACAGAGCGAGACTCCATTTCAAAAAATTTAAAAAAAAAAAAAAAAAAAGGAAGAAATAAAACTGTCCTTATTTGAGATGAGATGATGGTGTATAGAAAATCCCAAGGAATCTCCAAAATTTCCCTAGGATAAGTGAGTTTAGCCATAAGTCACAAGATACAAGATTAGCAAAAAAATCAATTTTATTTTGCACGCTAAAAATGAACATGTGGACACCAAAAGTTAAAATATAATCTCATTGGGCCGGACGTGGTGGCTCAAGCTTGTAATCCCAGCACTTTGGGAGGCTGAGGCGGGTGGATCACAAGGTCAGGCGTTTGAGACCAGCCTGGCCAACATGGTGAAACCCCATCTCTATTAAAAATACAAAAATTAGCCAGGGGTGTTGGCACTCACCTGTAATCCCAGCTATTCAAGAGGCTGAGGCAGGAGAATCACTTGAACCCAGGAGTCAGAGGTTGTAGTGAGCCGAGATCACACCACTGCACTCTAGCCTGGCTGACAGAGTAAGACTCTGTCTCAAAAAAAAAAAAAAAAAAAAAAAAAAAAAAAAAAAAAAAAAAAAAAAAAAAAAAAAGAAAGGGGGAAAAAATATATATATATACATATAATCTCATTTATGATCACCTCATAAATGGCATCATTAAGTATAAACCTAATAAAATATATATGGGACTTCTGTGCTGAAAACTATAAAACACTAACGAAAAAATCAAAGAATATCTAGAAAAAGAAGAAGCATACTGTGCTCATAGATTAAAAGAATCGACATAATAAGGATATCAATTTCCTCCTAAATGACACAGAAGTTTAATACAATTCCAATAAAAATTCCAGCAAGATTATTTGTAGCTACAGAAAACCTTATTCCGGGGTGGAGCAAGATGGCCGAATAGGAACAGCTCCAGTCTCCAACTCCCAGCGCGAGCGACACAGAAGACCAGTGATTTCTGCATTTTCAACTGAGGTACTGGGGTCATCTCACTAGGGAGTGCCGGAAAATAGGTGCTGGTCAGCTGCTGCAGCCTGACCAGCGAGAGCTGAAGCAGGGCGAGGCATCGCCTCACCTGGGAAGCGCAAGGGGGAAGGGAATCCCTTTTCCTAGCCAGGGGAACTGAGACACACAACACCTGGAAAATCGGGTAACTCCACCCCAATACTGCGCTTTAAGCAAACGGGCACACTAG
>NW_016812017.1:0-814 GCF_001698545.2 Rhinopithecus bieti
AGTCAACTGAGAAAAAAACTTTTTCCAGAAAAACAAGAAACAAGAAGAGAAAAATATAAACGCCTTTAAATATACCTATAACTTGGGTATCCTTTTATAATTTAGCTCAGCTCTCTTTATGAAAATCCATTTAAATCCCTTATTATCCAACTTTAACCATGCCAAGTGACCAGTATTTTGGCTTTCAAACTTTACCAGCGGATAATTCACTTCATCCCAGAGCCTCCATTTTCATAACCTCCCTTTTATCAGTAAAACAATTGTTTTACCATTTATCCTAAACATTTACTACTAAAATGGGGCCATATGTACAAAAGTTTCTTGAACAGTTTAACATATTACACACATTATTACTGCTAGATAGGTATGGGGTAATTATGAGTGACTTTTGACATATGTGAACAAGTGAACTCATTGGTTAAGCTTTTTTCATATGCTTCATTTGCTGCTTTGTTTTTCTGTTTGGCAAAGAAGAATCTTGGGTGTTATATAACTGTGCTGCCATATAAATTCATTTACCTCTCTTTCGTTTCTCCACCTTTAAAATTATTGAGAGTTTTCACACAGCAAATGGAATATAGGCAAGAAAAGTAAAGTCTATGGTTTTCGATGGAACTGGAACTAGGAGGTTGTTTTGTTTTATTTTTTCACAGGCTCATAAAAGTCACTGTCTAAGCTAGGTAAGTCTTGGGGCTTTTGGCTTCCTATACTGTACTTATAATCTCACATTTTTATTTGCTTTGTTAAAGATATTTCAGATCAGATATAGCTGTGGGTTTTAGGAAACTGGAGCAGTATCACAATTTCTAAATAA
>NW_016812018.1:0-815 GCF_001698545.2 Rhinopithecus bieti
CAAAAAGCCATTTCACCGTTCTATTAATCCAGCTGCTATAGGATAATGGGAAATATGCTAAGACCAGAAGATTGAATAAGCAGGACACCAGACACCACAGCCACAGTTCTTTAGCTGTGGGCTCCAAACAGCATTGCTATCTGCCAGTGAAACCTCAAGCACCATTGAATTTGCTGGTTCCTGTGGCCCAAGTGGTAGAGGGGTTTGTACCAGAGCCTGCAGTAGTTGCAGAGTCTTTTCCTGTTCTGGATGCCCCTGAAAGCTGGCAGCCCTTCGAGTCGCTCAATAAGTGGGCCAGGGAGACATTTTCAAATGAAAATGTGCCGTCTTAAAATCCGAATAGGCCTAGTGAGCATTGTGCCTCTTTCTTAGTTAGAAAAGGGACCTCATACAACAACTTGTTATTTACCCTGGAAAAGATATTTTGACAGGTTTCAAAAGACTGGACCCCTAGAAACATTGCAGAATGAGAAGGTCTCTGAATTTTAGTCAGCTTTATTTCCTATATTCTGCTACATATATGTCTCATCGAGAATTCAAGTGTGCTTGCTACTTCTTGCTCAGTCGTCAAATCAGCCTAATTTCACCAATGTGATGGCCCAATGTGCTATCTTACAGAAGTGAAAAGCAATCAAGGTCTCTCCAAATAAGATTATGATGGGAAGCCAGAGAGATAGTACACCCCCAGGGAAGGATAATAAGTACACATTGCTGTCCTTGCCAGCTGAAGGCAAATTGCCTCTGGTGGTTCTTTTAGACAAGAATTAAGAAAAGGGCACTGGTCAAGTGAATGGCTCCCTACCATGTAACATAAT
>NW_016812019.1:0-1920 GCF_001698545.2 Rhinopithecus bieti
CACTCTGTTGCCCAGCCTGGAGTGCAGCGATGCCATCTCGACTCACTGCAACTTCTGCCTCCCAGGTTCAAGCGATTCTTCCGCCTTAGCCTTCTGAGGAGCTGGGATTACAGGCGTGCACCACTATGCCTGGCTAATCTTTTATTTTTGGAAGAAACATGGTTTTACTATATTAGCCAGGCTGGTCTCGAACTCCTGACCTCAACTGATCAGCCCGCCTTGGCCTCCCAAAGTGCTGGGATTACAGGCTGAGCCACGGTGCCCAGCTTGAACACCCTTTCCTGGTAAAACACTCCACAAACCAGGAAGAGAAGGAATGTACTGCAACATAATAAAGGCCAGTCATGCAAGGCCCACAGCTGAAAGTCTTTCTTTCAGTCATTTTAGGTAAAAGACTGAAATATTTGCCTCCAAGATCAGGAACAAGAGAAGGATGCCCTATCTCACTACTTCTATTCAACACAGGATTTGAAGTCAGGCCAGGCACAGTGGCTCACACCTGTAATCCCAGCACTTTTGGAAGTTGAGGTGGGTGGATTACTTGAGGCTACGAGTTTGAGACCACCCTGGCCAACATGGCAAAACGCCATCTCTACTTAAAAAAAAAAAAAAAAAAAAGATTTGAAGTCCTAGCCAGAGCAATTAAGCAAAGAATAAAAAGGCATCTAATTTGAAAAAGAACAAACAAAATGATCTCTGTTTGCAGGTGACAGGATCTCATATGTAGAAAATCCTAAGTATTGCACAAAAATACCTGTTGAACGAATGAATTCAGCAAAGTTCCAGGAAACCAATTTAACATACAAGCAAAAAGGTACTGCATTTCTGTGCACTAACCATAAACAATCTGAAAAGAAAATTAAGAAAACAATTCCATTTACAATAATGTCAAAAAATAAAGTAAGATCTTTGGAATAAACCTAACCAGGGAAATGAAAGACTTGTACACTGAAACTACAAAACATTTCTGAACAAATTAAAAGAAGACACAAATAAGTGGATGACATTCTTGTTCATGGAATGGAAGAATTAATATTGTCAAGGTGTCCATGCCACCAACAACAATCTCCAGATCCAATGCAAATCCTGTGAAAACCCCAATGGCATTTTTTTTTTTTTGCTCAAACAGAAAATTCATCCAGAAATTCAAATGGAATCTGAAAGCACTACCACAAACCAAAATAATCTTTAGAAAGGTGAACAGAGTTAGAGCTCTGACACGCATTCCCTGATTTCAGAATATATTAAAAACTACGGTAATCAAAATAATGTGGTACTGAAATAAAGACATAAATAGGCTGGGTGCAGTGGCTCACGCCTGTCATCCCAGCACTTTGGGAGGCTGACCTGGGCGAATCACCTGAGATTGGGAGTTTGAGATCAGCCTGACCAATGTGGAGAAGCCCCATCTCTACCAAAAATAAAAAATCAGCTGGGTGCGGTGTCTCATGCCTGTAATCCCAGCTACTCGGGAGACTGAGGCAGGAGAATCACTTGAACCCAGCAGGCAGAGGTTGCAGTGAGCCGAGATCACGCCATTGCATTCCAGCCTGGGCAACAAAAGTGAAACTCTGCCAAAAAAAAAAAAAAGATATAAATAGACCAGTGGAATAGAATACAGAGGAGCCCACAAATAAACCCTCACATAGACAGTCAAATGATCCTCCACAAGAGTGCCAAGATGGCCACTCAGCGAAGAATAGTTTCTTCAACAAATGGTGTTGAGAAAGCTGGATACCCTCATGCAAACATAGAGGTGCATCTCTACCTTATACCACATACAAAAAATTAACTGAAAGTGGATTAAAGACCTCAATGTAAGACCCAAAACTGCTCAATGTCTAGAAGAAAATACAGGAGAAAACATAGGGTAATGAGACAAGATGGTGGGTCCTTGCACCATTACCCCCGGACCCACGG
>NW_016812020.1:0-957 GCF_001698545.2 Rhinopithecus bieti
AAAGAAAATGTGGCATATATACACCATGGAATACTATGCAGCCATAGAAAACAAAGAGTTCATGTCCTTTGCAGGGACATGGATGAAACTGGAAACCATCATTCTCAGCAAAGTAACATAAGAAAAGAAAACCAAAGACCGCATGTTCTCACTCATAAGTGGTAGTTGAACAATGAGAACACATGGATGCAGGGAGGGGAACATCACACACCAGGGCCTGTTAGGGGTGGTGGGGGCTGGGGCAGGGATAGAGTTAGGAGAAATACCTAATGTAAATGATGAATTGATGGGTGCAGCAAACCAACATGGCACATGTATACCCATGTAACAAATCTGCAAGTTGTGCACATGTATCACAGAGCTTAAAGTATGAAAAAAAGAGAGGACACAAACAAATGGAAGAACATTCCATGCTCATGAATAGGAAGAATCACTATCATGAAAATGGCCATACTGCCCAAAGTAACTTGTAGATTCAATGCTATCCCCATCAAGCTACCATTGACTTTCTTCACAGAACTAGAAAATACTACTGTACATTTTATATGGAACTGAAAAGAGCCCGGATAGCCAAGACAATCCTAACCAAAAGAACAAACCTGGAGACATCATGCTGCCTGACTTCAAACTATACTACAAGGCTACAGTAACCAAGACAGCATGGTACTGGTACCAAAACAGATACATAAACCAATGGAACAAAACAGAGACCACAGAAATAACACCACACATCTACAACCATCTGATCTTTGACAAACCTGACAAAACAAGAAATGGGGAAAGGAGTCCCTATTTAATAAATGGTGCTGGGAGAACTGGCTAGCCATACGCAGAAAACAAACTGGATCCCTTCCTTACACCTTACACAAAAATTAACTCAAGATGGATTAAAGACTTCAATGTAAAACCTAAAATATAAAATCCTAGAAGAAAACCTAGGCAATACCATTCAGGACA
>NW_016812021.1:0-1564 GCF_001698545.2 Rhinopithecus bieti
GTACCATTCCTATACACCAGCAACACAGAAACTAGCAGCCAAATCAAGAATGCAATCCCATTCACAATATTCACAAAGTAACAAAATATCTAGGAATACAGTTAACCAGGGAGGTGAAAGACCTCTACAAGAGTAAAAAAACACTGCTCAAAGGAATCAGAGACAACATAAAGAAATGGAAAAACATTCTATGTCCATAGATAAGAAGAATCAATATTGTTAAAATGGCCATACGGCCCAAAGCAATTTACAGATTCAATGCTATTCCCATCAAACCACTGATGACATTCTTCACAGAATTAGAACAATGATTTTAAAATTCATGTGGAACCAAAGAACCCAAAGAGCCAAGGCAATCTTATGCAAAAAGAAGAAAGTTTGATACATTACATTATCTGACTTTAAACTATAATACAAGGCTACAGTAACAAAAACAGCATGGTCTTGGCACAAAAACAGACACACAAACCAGTGGAACAGAGTAGAGACCAAGATATAGTGCTGCACACCTGTAACCCTCTGATAGTCAGCAGAGCTGACAAAAACAAGCAATAGGGAAATAACTTTTTATTCAATAAATGGTGCTGGGATAACTGGCTAGCCATATGCAGAAATTTGAAACTGGATGCCCTTTTACACAACATACAAAATTAACTCAAAATGAATCGAAGTCTTAAATGTAAAACCTAAAACTATAAAATCCTGGACAATAACCCATGAAATACCATTCTGAGCATAGGACCTGGGAAAGACTTCGTGTCAAAATGCCAAAAGCAGTTATGACAAAACAAAATTGACCAATGGAATATAATTAAAATAAAGGGCTTCTGTACATCAAAATAAACTATCAACAGAGTAAACAGACAACTTACAGAGTGAGAGAAAATATTTGTAAATTACGCATGTGACAAAGGTCTATTATCCATAATCTATAAAAAATTTTAACAAATTTACAAGCAAAAGACAAACAACCCCATTAACAAGTCGGCAAAGGAAATGGACACTTTTCAAAAGAAGACATACATACAGCCAATAAGCATATAAAAAATGACCAACATCACCAATTATTAGAGAAATGCAAATCAAAACTACAATGAGATAATATTTCATACAAGTCAGAATGGCAATTATTAAAAACTCAAAAAATAACAGATGCTGGCAAGGTTGTTGAGAAAAAGGAATACTTATGCACTGCTTGTGGGAATGTAAATTAGTTCAGTCATAATGGAAAGCAGTTTGGCGATTTCTCAAGAAACTTAAAAGAGAATTACCATTTGACCCAGCCATCTCATTATTGTGTATATACCCAAATGAATATAAATCATTCTACTATAAAGACACATGCACATGTATGTTTATCACAGTACTATTCACAACAACAAATAATAGTGGTCATAGAATAATAAATTGCATTAATATTGATACCCAGGAAACAAAGACGCTCATTAGATCATACCTATTAACCTGTTGATATCTACAACATTTTGTCTTAATATTTTAAAACATACCAAAATCATGAAGTGTTCGAGGAATTATTTTTTCTGTCTAAAAGCAAAGAACCATG
>NW_016812022.1:0-708 GCF_001698545.2 Rhinopithecus bieti
TTTTCTTTCTTTCCTTTCTTTCTTTCCTTTCTTTCTTTTTCTTTCTCTCTTTCTTTCTTTCTTTCTCTTTCTTCCTTTCCTTTCCTTCCTTTCTTCCTTCCTTCCTTCCTTCTTTTTTTTCTTTTCTTTTTCCTTTCCTTCCTTCCTTCCTTCCTTCCTTCCTTCCTTCCTTCCTTCCTTCCTTCCTTCCTTTTCTTTCTTTCTTTGTTGATTTAGTCTTGCTCTGTCCCCCAGATTAGAAAGCAATGGCGCAATCCCGGCTTACTGCAACCTCCACCTCCCAGGTTCAAGCGATTCTCCTGGCTCAGCCTCCCAAGTTGCTGGGATTACAGAAGCGCCCACCACCACGCCCACCTAATTTTGTATTTTTAGTAGCAATGGGGTTTCTCCATGTTGGTCAGGCTGGTCTCGAGCCCCTGACCTCAGGTGATCCACCTGCCTCAGCCTCCCAAAGTGCTGGGATTACAGGCGTGAGCCACCGCGCCTGGCCTGTGTCCTTTATGTCTAATGCATAGGTTTGAGACCTCCAGTCCCACAGTGCTTCTGTTTTGTCCCCATCTATCAGGCACTTTCTGGCTTGGTTCCCTCCTAATCCAACTTACACTGTCATTCAACCGCCTTGCAGCCCCTTTGCCCCTCATCCCTTTGCTTAGGTCAATGTTCTTAACTGCAAACCACAGAATCCATTCTATTTTAAGCAAAAGGGGA
>NW_016812023.1:0-1920 GCF_001698545.2 Rhinopithecus bieti
ATTTCCTATTTTGGATATTGAGAATTCATTTTTTTTTTTAAATGTTTTCTCAAATCTCTCCTACACTTTCTCTCCTTTCTTTCTTTCAACATAGTTATATCAAAACAGTTCTGTTAAATCAATAATCAGCATTTGGAATATTTTGACTTTACATATTTTTCACAGCTAAGCCTCAGCAAATCTATAACGAGATTTCCTTTCTTATAAACTCATGTTCTGATACAATTAACAATTGCTTCTTTTTTTTGTTTGTTTTTTTGAGATGGAATCTCACTCTGTGGCCCAGGCTGGAGTGCAGTGGTGCAGTCTCAGCTCACTGCAACCTCTGTCTCTGGGTTCAAGCAGTTCTCCTACGTCAGTCTCCCGAGTTGCTCGGACTACAGGCATATACCACCACTCCGGCTAATTTTTTTTTTTTTTTTTTTTTTTTTTTTTTTTTTTTTTTTTGTATTTTAGTAGAGACAGGGTTTCAACATGTTGGCCAAGATGGTCTCAATCTCCCGACCTTGTGATCCACCCACCTCAGCCTCCCAAAGTGCTGGGATTACAGGCGTGAGCTACTGCGCCCACCACAATTGCTTCATTTTGTACTGGCTTCTCACATGACTTGACATTCACTAACTTGCTCCAAATTTTTTTCCACATGGTCTAAATATCTGTTGATCGCTCAATTACCTTTCCTGTTCTCCTCAGTTCTACCCCAAGCTAACTCTCTAGTACTCTTATCCTCTTGCTTCAGTCCAAACAAGTTACTCTCTGGGCCTGTTACTTTATTGTCCTTCTGGGCCAATTTTATTCTGGAAATTTTCTATCTCATTATTGTTGCTGTTATTTTAATCACTTTGGTTTAATCCCTTGCTATGGTGGAGCACATCTTCTCCAGAGTGGACTCCTAGACATTTTCTTCCCTTTGTCAATTGCTTTCCTAGGTTTTATATTAATTTTCATTGGCTTATTTTATTTACTAGTTTTTAAAATTATTTTTTGAATTACATTTTGAAAACAAACATTTTGCTTTTTTTTTTTTTTTTTTTGTCTTTTTATTTTATTTTTTTTCCTTTTTGTGGAGAACGGGATCTCGCTGTATTACCCAGGCAGGTCTCGAACTCCTGGGCTCAAGCTATCCTCCCGCGTTCGCCTCCCTGAGAGCTGGGATTACAGGCGTGAGCCACCGCGCCTGGCTTTGCTTATTTTTTTTGAGAAAATATATCTTCTACTTTTAATAGTTTGGCCATACGAGCATGAAATTCTACATTAACACCTTTTTCTCAGATTTGGTAAATATTGTAAAATTGTTTTTAGGCACCCAATGTTTATCATAAGAAGTATGGTGTATCATGATTTTTTTCCTCTTGTATGTAGCCTGTTATTTTTCTTTCTTGGAACTTTAAAACTTTGTATTTAGTTCAAATGTTCTGAAATTTTTCAACGGCATGTCTTGCCACTAGCTGTTTTTATTTATAGTGCATATAACCTTAAGGCAGTTTTCAATCTGAAAATGCTGATATATTAAAATTATAGTAAATTTATCCTATCTTCTTCCTCTTTCTTAATTAGGCTTTTTTTCTTTTCTTTTTTTTTTTAGTTTTGTAAGTTTTTTTTTGTTAGGAATAATTTACTTGGGCCTTCTACTTTCTAGATACAGTTTCCACTTACTTCTTTTTTGTTATGGAGATAGATCTTATTTGTTAAAGTTACCACAAATTTACCATGCTGTCATTTTATTAAATATTTTGGATTTTTTTTTTTTTTTTTTTACTTTGCAGAGATATTTTACGTACTTTGATTATTCTCTGTAACATCCTCTTCTTTTGTAAAGTTGCAACATTCCATCATTCAGAGGGTTTTTAATGTGGCATTCTTAATTTTTTCCCTGCATTGTCTTGGCTTCCTCTCAATCTCCTCATTATTGTTTGATTT
>NW_016812024.1:0-2213 GCF_001698545.2 Rhinopithecus bieti
AAAAAAAGATAGTAGCTCAAGTGGAAGTGGCAGTGACAATGATGTTGAAGTGATTAAGGTGTGGAATTCAAGATCTCGGGGAGGTGGTGAAGGAAATGTGGATGAAACAGGAAACAATCCTTCTGTTTCTTTAAAGCTGGAAGAAAGTGAGTCTAATGAATGTTGTCTTTATCATGGAACAGTGATTTGGAAAATGTCATATCGTTAGTCCTTTTTTCAGTCACTTACCTGGCTAATTGACTCAAAGGAATTTCTTTCCTCAATTGATGAGTCTAATCAAGTACTCATAATTACAGTAAATATCTGATGAATCTTTAATTATAAGCAAGCTACTCTGTGCTCTCTGGTATTTGGGAGGAAAGGTAAAAATAAAAACTAATGTTTATTTACTTGTATATACCTAAACTCTATTATTTTAACTACATGTGTTAGCTAACTGAATTCTTGAGCAGGCTTGCAATGTAGTTGATAGTTTTAAAAATGAGTAGGAGAACTGGAATTCAGACCTAGATATGTCTAATCTCAAAGCCACCGTAATATTTTCACTTAACTGTATGGGAATAAATGGAAACATTTCAGATGATCAAGTGTGATTGTAGTTAAGTTTTAGTCAGTATTATACAATAAAACTATTTTAATCATTTAATCTTTTTCCTTTGTGATCCTTCATAATCTGCAATTATCTACTTTAGGTTTCCTGTATATTATGTACAGTTTGTATCACCTCTTTTGTTTTCTTTCTGTCTCTCTTATGCATGAAAGTGAAGTCTTAGACTGAACTCTGCAGTGGTTTAAGTTGTCTTTACCTATATATGAGTTGAAGGATTAGTGTTGAGACACTGTATCCTACTAGTGCAGCCTGTATGTCTAGGAGTTTAAAAACTGGGACCAAATATCTCCCTATTTGAAGTAGCAGATACTATGAAGAGAGAACAAGGTAGTGGCTCTAAATATTTGGCATTTGGGAGTTGTGGAGCAAAGTAGTTAACTGTAAGGAGAAGAGAGTTGTGGGGGCCAACTAGGTTAGTGATCCTGTGATCAAATAAACTTGGCTGGTCTCAGGCCTACAGCTGAAATAACTTGGTGATTAATTATTTTAATTTTATTTTGTATAATTTCAACTTTTATATTCGGGGGTACATATGCTAGTTGGTTAACATGGGTATATTGCATGATGCTTAGCTTTGGGATGTGATTGATTCCATCCCCAGGTACTGAACATAGTACTCAGTAGTTAGTTTTTCAGTCTTTGCCCCCTTTCTCTCTCCCCACTCTAGTAGTCCTCCATGTCTGTCGCTCTCCTCTTTATATCCATGTGTACCCAGTGTTTAGCTCTTACTTATATGTGAGAACACACAGTATTTGGCTCTCTGTTTCTGTATTAATTCACTTAGTATATAATGGCCTCCAGCTGCATCCTTGTTGCTGCAAAGGATATGATTTTGTTCTTTTTTGTGGCTGTGTATATTCCATGGTTTATATGTACCACATTTTCTTTATCCAATCCACTGTTGATGGGCACCTAGGTTGATTCCATGTTTTTGCTTTTGTGAATAGTGCTGTATATGAGTGCATGCTTCTTTTTGGTAGATTTATTTTCCTTTTGTTTTATACTTGTAATGAGACTGCTGGGTCAAATTGCAGTTCTGCTTTAAGTTCTTTGAGAAATCTCTAAACTGCCTTCCATAGGTGGTTAACAAATTTACATTCCCAACAACATAAATGTTCCCTTTTCTTTGCCCCTTCTCCAGCATCTGCTGTTTTTTGACTTTTTAATAATAGCTATTCTGACTGGTGTGAGATCGTATCTCATTGTGGTTTGGATTTGCATTTCTCCTGTGATTAATGGTGATGAGCATTTTTTCATGTTTGTTGGCTGCTTGTGTGTTCTCTTTTGAGAAGTATCTCTTCTTGTCTTTTGCCCACTTTTTAATGGAGTTATTTGTTTTTTTGCTGTTGAATTAAGTTCCTTATGGATTCTGGATATTAGACCATTGTTGGATACATAGTTTGTGACTATTTTCTCTCGTTCTGTAGGTTTTCTGTTTACTCTGTTGATAGTTTTTTTTGTTGTTGTTATTTTGTGTTTTTTTTTGTTTGTTTTTTGTTTTGCTGTGCAGAAGCTCTTTAGTTTAATTAGGTCCCAGTTGTCAATTTTGTTTCTGTTGCAATTGTTTTGAGGAATTAGTCATAAATTCTTTATAACTTGATTT
>NW_016812025.1:0-847 GCF_001698545.2 Rhinopithecus bieti
TATGTCTATAAATATATTTTATAACATATATTTATGACATATATTTATGTCATAAATATATATTTATAGCATATATTTATGTCATAAATATATATTTATAGCATATATTTATGTCATAAATATATATTTATGACATATATTTATATTTTATATTTATAAACATATATATTTACATATAAACACACTTAAATAAATACCTTTAAGAATAAACTAATCCTAGCTATATTCAGTGGGAAAGGGCTGTGTTCTAGCCATGTAATCCACGGTACTGATTTTCATCCCAGCAGAGACTGAAGAATTAAGCACTTGGACTCTATCAGTCGCAGGCCTGTCTCTGCTAGCTCTGAGAATCACAAGACCTTATAAGACCAAGACCTAAAGAGCTGTATGCCCAACTAGAAACCATAAAGAGGATGACGTTAAGAGAATAAAAGGGAAAAATGGAGAGGTCAAGAGACCCTCAAGCCAAAAAGGGTAGGAAGGTGGAAGACGAGGCCAAGACAGAATAATAAAGACATTTTATTTTAAAGATTTAAGAAATGGTGCCTTGTACATGTTAGTTTTCTCCTTGCCAATAAGCATGAGTTTTAGGAGTGATACTCCTGTCACGAAAACACGAAGTCATGATGTTATCGACCATTAACTCTTTCAACCACCAATGCCCTGAGAAATGCCTACACCACCCATTCAGAATTGCCCCAAATGTCACCGCTTATTCCCAACTTTCTCCAGTATTGCATTAAACAGTTACATTTAAGATTAATAAAAGATGACTTACAATTTAATAGTAATATTTTTAGTCTTATTTCATTATAAGCATCGAAGGTCAGGGAACTGATGGTTATTG
>NW_016812026.1:0-693 GCF_001698545.2 Rhinopithecus bieti
TTTTTTGTTTTCAGATTTATCCTTAGTCTACTCAGTAGAGTGTAGTTTATTTTATAGAACAGGATGATTTTAGTAACTAATTTTAAAATCTGAACTTCCTAGTTTATTTAACTAATTCACATTGTATTTTCACAAATACTAAATGAGTATTCTTCCACAATATTGTACAAGACTCGGTGATGAACGGCACTGGGTTTAAGAAAGTGCTGTATGCTTTGGTTAAAATTCCATGCTGATGTACTCTGGTTAGTTTAAATCCTGAGCCTGAACTAAACGGCACTAGTGACTAATTTACAATGAAAATAATTTATATAAAATATCTTATACTTAAAATACAAAAATTGTATTTCACATCATGTTTGGGTTTTGCCCATATATGTAATTATGATGTCTACTTTCTAAATTACAGTCTGCTGCAAATCCTGAGACTCCAAACTCAACCATCTCCAGAGAGGCCAGCACCCAGTCTGCATCAGCTGCAGCTAGCCAAGGCCATGTTTTACCAGAAGGCAAAATCATGCCAAACACTGTTTTTGTTGGTGGAATTGATAATAGGGTATTGTATTCATATTTCATTTTTACCTTAAAATAACATTATGAACAATGGGATTTGAGCCCTTTTATTGATTTAATGATTTTTGTATTTCATGGAGGTTTAGAATTGGTTTTATGTTTGACCCATAGGTACTAAAA
>NW_016812027.1:0-28651 GCF_001698545.2 Rhinopithecus bieti
GAGATCACTTGGACACAGGAAGGGAATCATCACACACCGGGTCCTATGGGCGGAAGAGAGGGATAGCATTAGGGGGTATACCTAATGTAAATGACGAGTTAATGGGCGCAGCACACCAACATGGCACATGTATACATATGTAACACACCTGCACATTGTACACATGTACCCTAGAACTTAAAGTATAAAAAAATAAAATGCATTCATTTTACATTTAAGCCACATATAATACAAATGAAACATGCAGTTAATGTTGAATTGGAACAAAACATATGAACACTTTGATCTTTTAAAAGGAAGAGCAGCTAATGCTGCTCCACCTCAGCCTACACTCCGAGCTTTAGGGCAGAGGCTGCAGCACACCCAAAAATGCCTTTACATGCTGGGCTGGGGGACATTGTACAGAAGGCCCAGGGAGGGTACACCAGAGTGGCACCTTAGGACCTGGAGGAAGAAAACTATTAACGTCCGTCCCCATCATACCTGGTGGGGTGCTTCACAGGGAACAAAGTGGGATGCAGACAAGAGTAATTGGGGTTTACCATAGGCCTTAGAAATATTTAAGAATTGGTTAAATCATTTTAGATCTCAGCTGAATAAACTTCTGTTCAGATGGAGAATATTTTTTCAAGAGCACTAAAGTGTAGCCTGGGGGTCTCTTCTCTCCCCAAATTGTTATACTTCTCAAAATTTGCCCTTAACAAAAGCTGGTCTGCTTCTGTGTGGGAGGGGCCTGCCAAGGGCTTGATCTGTGTTCAGGCCGCTCGTCTGTTTCCGGTTTTGTTACAATGGTAGAACAGACTTCACGATTCATAGCCACCTATAAGTGATGGATTAGTCCATTCTATAGGTGAAGAATCATCCATCAGTCACTCAACCCAAAGAGGGCACAGCCTGGATTCAAACTAAAGTCAGAGCTCGTAATTATTAACGGAATCACCTCTTAATTTGGTGAGTCTCTGCTGTGGTCCACCATATTTCTGGTTTGTCTTCTAGCCTCCTGCCTTTGCACTAGACTATGGGGTCTTTTCTGCTGCTTGATTTCTACCCTTTCATTGCTGGTTCAGGACCTTCCATATTCTGGAGGACCAAGAGTCTGCACTGGCTGCTGGTCATTTCTTACAGCTTCTCTCCAGCTTCACTTGATCTTCCCAGCACCAATCACATTTTCTTGCTACAACTCATTGCTTCCCAGGTTCCCACCACTCAGATCTGTAGAGGGCCGTGGAGTTAGAAAGACTTCCTTGTGAATCACCCCACTTCAGACAGCATCTGAATGGATTCCCTCTACTCCACCCCTGCTACAAAGTCCCTTGAGGCCATCTGAGAAGAACAATGTGATGGGGTGGGGACACTGAGATCCCAAATGCCCTGGTAGTGACATGCCAAGCTGGACAACATCACAGGATGAAGACCACTATCAAAGTTGTGATGTGTGGGTTGACACACTGTCCCCAGTCTTCCTTCAAGCCTCATACTGCCATAAAGTCAGTCACGTTTTCTTTGTGGGGAAGTTGCTGTAAATGACTTAGAAGCTTTGGTGGGATAAACCCAGAGAATTTCAGTCAAGGTAGGTAAAGAAACAGAACTTAGAGCCAAGATTAATAAGTGTAGGATTGATATTCCCAGGTATCTAAAAAGTGGGAACTTTGTAATCAAGCATTCTTGATTACATAGGTTGAATTTTTCAGAGAAAACGTTTTCCCCTCCACATAAGATAAAGCCCTCTTCCTCCTCTTGCAGTATCTTGCAGGTGAAATAAAGGTCTTTAAAATATATCTATATATTAAATATAAATAACTATTATGTATATTATATTTTTTTTATTTTTTTTTCCTTTTTTTTTTTTTTGGACGGAGTCTCACTCTTTCGCCAGGCTGGACGATCTCAGCTCACTGCAACCTCCACCTCCCGGGTTCAAGCGCTTCTCTTGCCTCAGCCTTCCGAGTAGCTGGGACTACAGGCGTGCCACCACACCCAGCTAATTTTTGTATTTTTAGTGGAGACGGGGTTTCACCATGTTGACCAGGATGGTCTCACTCTGTTGACCTCGTGATCCACCTGCTTCAGCCTCCCATAGTGCTGGGATTACAGCCGTGAGCCACTGCACCTGGCCTAAAGATTTGTTACCAAGAAAGGTTTAAGGTTTTGCTGAGTAAAATCTGGGGGGCCTAGGCTGCTTTTGTTATTTCAGGCCTCTGGCTTTTTTGGGAGGAGCTGTTGTCTTGTGACTGGCAGCCAGGGTGAGGCACCCACTGCAGGCACAGGGCTGATACCTGAGGGTCAGCAAGCGACTCCTTTTGTGCCTCACCCTAGTCCTAGCTTTGGTGGGACTAGGCATGAAAAATAACTCGAGTGATGCATTCTGGTTATATAGTGAGCAGTAATGCTGTGAAGAACAGTAAAATAGGTGTTTAAAATTACAAGGTGGTAGGGTCAGCAGAATGGAAGTAAAGCTTATTAGTGTCTACTCTCTTAAAAGTACACAGACAGAAAGTCCTTACAAAGTTTGCAATTTGTTTGTAACAAATCAGGTAAAGACCTGGTCTCCCTCTTGGCCCTTGCTCTTGCATTTAATCAGGCTGACATTAGGTGGTTCTGTGTGAATTTTGCTTATACCAGGAGTTGGCAAACCCTTTCTGCAGAAAGACAGTAAATATTTTAGGTTTTGCAGACCATACCAAAGCAGTCGTAGGCATCCAAAAATGAATGGCTGCAGCTGTGTTCCAATAAAACTTTACTTGTAAACCTACATTTGGCTTGAGGGCCTTAGTTTGCCAACATCTGCCTTAGACCAAAAGAGAAATGCTCAGTGCACCAAAAGCCCTGTGGGAATACATAGTAACAAGTTGGCCACGAATGGTGGGGGCCGAGGTGGGAGGATCACTTGAGCTTAGGAGTTTGAGACCAGCCTAGGCAACATAGCAAGACTCATCTCTACTTAAACGAAAACTTAGCGAGGTGTGGTGGTGTGTGCCTGTAATCCCAGCTACTTGGGAGGCTGAGGCAGGAGGATAGCTTGAACCCAGGAGTTCAAGTGCAGTGAGCTACAGATGCACCACTGCACTCCTGCCTGGGCAACAGATTGAGACTCTGTCTTAAGAAGAAGAAAAGTAACAATTTGCTTTTCTAGAAGAGAAATTTTTAGTGGATTCACATTCCAACATGTAAAAAAGTGGCTGAAAATATTTCTAATAATGTGTTATTTCTTGATCAGGTCACATTAGTTGCATGAAAACAGTCCCAACACTTTCTGTTGCAGAATAGATGCTCTTGCCCAAAGCAAGCAAATCAAGTAATAATTACATCAGATCTGGACAGTTGTAGCACCACGGGGATTTTCTAACCTGTTTTCTCTTTGGTTCTGCAGGTCTATTCCTTATCCTTGGTTTGATACTCTACCCTGCTGGCTGGGGTTGCCAGAAGGCCATAGACTACTGTGGACATTATGCATCTGCCTACAAACCTGGAGACTGCTCCTTGGGCTGGGCCTTTTATACCGCCATCGGGGGCACAGTCCTCACTTTCATCTGTGCTGTCTTCTCCGCACAAGCAGAAATTGCAACCTCCAGTGACAAAGTACAGGAAGAAATTGAAGAGGGGAAAAACCTGATCTGCCTCCTTTAGTTTGGAAAAGACATTAATGCCATTTTCTCCCTTGAGTAATCTTGTGAAACAGTTCACAGTTTCATCATTTGAGTCAAGTGGACAACCAACCTTTACCTACCAAAGCCACGTTCCACGGCCCGAGGCTTAAACAGGACCAGTGAGAGGCCACATCCAGCTACGCAAAGTTACTGGACATGCGGTCTGCAGTGGACATTATAAGGAATGGAACATGAAAATAGTATATAATCCCTGACCTGGAGTTACCAAGTTCTGTCAGACTCCATCTCCCCCAGGTTCTATGAAGGATAATAATCTAAATCATTAGGGCAGCAGTTTCTCTGGTAATAGAAGAGACCATCCGCCAGATTTGTAGGCTGCTTCTGCTCCAACGCTGCCTGTCTGTGAGCATCTCTGCCTCAGAATGGGGTTTTGGGTTGGAGTTTTTGTTTTCCTCTGTTCTTTCAAGGCATCTCAGTTGGAGACGAACAGAAAACTATAAATTTTACTGGGGACAGGATGTGTTTGCTAAAGGGCACAGCAAGATACTGTCTTTTGCTTAGCTGACCAAAGGGGTCAGCAGGGGTGGTGTAGAGTCATGCTGTGGAACTTATTCTAGGCTGAATCCTAGGGTAAGGTGGATCAACTGAACTGTCACTCCAGAGATTTTAGAAATTTGAGTAAAGAATAAGAACCTATACAATCATATGAGAACAAAAATAAATACGAAATCTTGCTAGTGAAGACATATTTTTTCCTCTTCCCAGCAGCCAGGCTAGCACCAGTTCTGGCCCAGTGTCCTCTTCTGGAGATCACATGTTTTTCTCCTAAGGTTAGGATTGTGCTTTGACTGCCAAAGGAAACCTCACTCTGTTTCCTCCTTCCAGGGACTGAGGTCTCCAAGCCAGCTGCGGCTCATTCAGATGTTCACTGGGAGGACTTGCCAGAATCTCGGCACTTGCGGGGAGACCTTTCCTCCCTATTTGGTGACCGTGCTGTAGTCAGCTCTATTTCCAATCCCGACAGTAGCAGAATGGCATTCTACAACAAAAAGAAGCTAGTTATGGGAGTTAAGTTTTTGTAGTTACTGGTGTTGATCCTGAAAGCAGACTGAGATAAAATTAAATTGCTGCAACTGAAGAACTGCAGCCAAGACTTTAATTAATTCCAGGAAAGTACAGAGGACAAAGTTAATTCAAAAAGAGGAGCTAGATCAAGGTCACAGCACTGCCTACACCTGTTTACAAAAAGAATCAAATACCACTATGAATAAGGATTCAGGGGCTTTTAAACTACTTTCCTAATTACCAATATCACTGATTCAGGAAGATAGTATCTCAGAATGACCACAGCATCACAGAAACAAACTACTCTGACATTATGGGAGCTTCAAAATTGTATCATGATACAGAAACACTCCTTAGCACTTTAAGAGATTTCTGGAAGGGGAAAAAGTGTAGGTCTTTGGGTTCATTAATCTGCTCGCTTGAGGACTTTGTTTTGAAAAAGTACCTTCTGTGGACAAGGTATTGTGTGTTAAGTGCTACCAGCTATACAACCCTGGTTCAGATTTTGCAACCTTGCCCCAAGTGAATCATGTTAAAGCTGTCTGAGTCTAAAGCACCATAACGTGGTGCAGAACAGATAATTATTCAGAGATGGAATGGGACAACTAAAGTTTTACTGCATTCTGGTTTGGGGCCTATATGAGAAACCATCTTATCTCACAGATAAGGGCTAAGGGCAAAAGGGGTGGGAGGTGTTAGGCCTTAATGAGTTTCCCATTCCTGAACCAAAATTCAAAGTGAGCGAGATATAAATCCTGTGATTTTGGTGAAGAAAAAAAACGGGTATCTTCATAGCAGCCTAGGAAACATTAACCATATCTCTCTCTAACACCACCCAGAAAGAGGCTGGAGGAGCCACTGGACAAAGCTCCTGTTTCTGTGTGTACATTTATAATGTTCTAACCAAGTCTCAAACCTTGGCAATAATTTTCATTAAAAGCAATCCCATTCATCAGACAAATCTTGATGGAAAACACAGAATTTTTCCATAAACTTATCAGAAGACTCACTTTTTTTTTTTTTCTGGGATAGAGAAACCATTTTCTGACAGTAGGTTTACAATCTCAGTGTCCTTACAAGTTAGGTCCTAAGCTCAGAGGATCCTCCAAGCATGTCCATCACCTGATCTTTGGCTAAGGCGGCAGTGTACCTCTAGATCAACCTGGAAACAGTCACAAGGGAGTGTGACTTCTTGGCCATAATAAAGTCACTTGACAGTGTTTATGTTACTCATTTGAACACACAGAAGACAAAAGCACAGGTATGCACACACACAAAACCCCAAACCACTAAAAACTACCTAAACACTGAGTAAATAGTAAAAAGATAATGTTGGGATTTTTAAACCTTGAATTCATTAGCCAGGCTTGGGGTGAAAGGACCATCTAATAGCATGCTAGTCTAAACCATACTCTTCCACACAGCTGTTTAAAAACCACTGGGTATGAGGAATATGCTAGAAAGAAATGTTAAAAATAGATTGTTGGCCCACACTTATTTTTCTAATAAATAGGACCATTATTACTACCAGGATAGTCTTATTTATTTTGCCTGAATTTGTGCTTAAAGAAAGTCTCATGACAGGATGGGATGGGCTGCGCTTCTCAGTGAACTCTGAGGCAGAAATATTTGCCTTGGATTCTGTGGATTTTTTAAACCTGTGTGCTGATAATTCAAACAATGTTGCATTAATTGTGTAAGGGTTTTTTATAGTTTTCAAACATCTGTGGTGTAATGATCTTTGTTAAACATATATTCTGTAAAGTGCCATAGTCTTTTTTTATGTGTAGCATATTTAAAAATATATGTGTATATTATACATACACAAGTTCGTGTGAAAGATGTGCAATAACAAAGGTGTATGTATGTTTTGTTGTTCTGGAAACTGGACAGGAGTCAAAACAGGAATGTTTCTGTTTTGGCAAAGGAGAGTTCCACATTTTTGCCTTCATGGCTTATTCAGTAACCTATAATTTTAATGCTACACAAATCTTATGTGAAGAAAAGACTGGTATGAAATCATTTTCTCCTGGGTCTAAAATAATCACTAGCATATGTCAAGGTTAAGCCAGCAAGCCAGGCCCAGTTAATGCTAGTCTTATCATGTGAAATGTGAAGCTGCCATGTTGCCTTTTCTCTTAGTAAGATAACTAGTAGCTGGTACATAATCACTGAGGAGCTATTTCTTAACATGCTTTTATAGACCATGCTAATGCTAGACCACTATTTAAGGGCTAATCTCACACCTCCTTAGCTGTAAGAGTCTGGCTTAGAACAGACCTCTCTGTGCAATAACTTGTGGCCACTGGAAATCCCTGGCCGGCATTTGTATTGGGGTTGCAATGACTCCCAAGGGCCAAAAGAGTTAAAGGCACGACTGGGATTTCTTCCGAGACTGTGGTGAAACTCCTTCCAAGGCTGAGGGGGTCATTAGGTGCTTTGGAGGAACTCAGCACCATTTGATATTCAACAGCCACTTGAGCCAAATATAAAATTGTATTTACAGCTGATGGACTCAATTTGAGCCTTCAAACTTGTAGTTACCCTATTATATTGTAAACTAATACATTGTTTGTCTAGCATTGATTCGGTTCCTGTGCATATGTATTTTCACAATGTGCTCCCCTCCCCAGATCTTAATTAAACCAGATTTTGCAAATTCATTCTTATTCTTTCAAGTCTGAGTATACTGGCTTCAATATGATGTGTATAATCTGATCAAGAAAATACCTATCAATCAGTCAACATTTATTTTAAACACTAGCTTACATGTAATGTTGATGAATGGAAAAAAGATATTGAGGTATTTTAAACTATCCCATTCACTAGTAACATATATGTCACTATCTGTGTTATCTTTAATGTCAAGTATGTATTTCTTCCTTGAAGAAGCATCAACACAATTATAAATAGGAAAAAACATCTCAAGTATTATAAACATATCTTAATTTTAAAGTAAAGCTATGAAATATGAAAATGCTCCATTAAAAAGGGATTTTCAAACATAAATATGTAACAATGACAAGGGGGAAAAGTTAACTGAAAGACACATTCTCCTCTTCCAACAACAACCCTAAAAATAAAAGCCAATGATACGGTGCCATTCCACATCCATATTTCCTGAAGGTAATCCTGGCCATAAAAAGCCTCATCCAGAATAGGTGGAATTCTAATTTATAAACTCAAGAATCACACTAAATCCCCTTCTCAACTCTTTCAACTCCCTGTATCCCATGAAGCATTTATTATTTCATACACACAAAAAAAGGCAAATTCTTTCCCTGATCTAGGGCCTATGACAGTTGAAATTACATTTATGTTCTGGTTTCTAATAAAAATAAAAACTGACAAAGTTACCCACATCAGTTTTAAAAAACCACACACGGTTTTCCAAATAATCATGATTTGAATAACCCAAGAAAAATTAGAAAATTTCCATTGCTTTTTCAGCTGTTATACTCTCCAAAATTTAATCCACAGAGAATGGCAGAAGCTGGGGAATCCTCCTATGTGCGTCCCCCACTTCCCATCCTTAGTTGTTATCTAGCAATTCTGCTACTAGGTCCACTTTCCACACTGATCTTCCTGGAACATGCTGCATTCAAATTACACCTACACCCCCTTAAAGCTTTTGCTTAACCAAACAACCACTTAGAACGGTCCTTACTAACATGGACGTTTTATGTGGATATTATTTCAGTAGTTTCCAACAATCTTTTTCAACCCTCAAACAATGAAGGGTAAGGCATCAAAGCAAACTTTACTCTTCAAAGCAGTAAGAACCAACAACTTTTATTTCAGAGGCCCTCACTAACAGCTGAGTCATTTGGCAGAGCCATCCCCCTGCTGCTGCTCCTACTACTATCTTCTTCCTTGCTCAACTTCCTCTCCTTACCCTGAACAGCTGTGTAAGATAAGTCTTGCAGACATGAACTGCCAATTTTACTAAGGTACACAGGACACAGATAAAAGCATACAAAAAGAGGAAGCAGTGAAACCAAAACCACATGGGAAAGAAAAGTCAATCAAGTAACACATTGCTATTAGCAGCTTTTTAGCTTTTTATAGCCAAACATCCTGAAAAATTAAACACCTACAGGTAGACAGTCCAGAAAGTGCCTACGTTTAAGAGAAATCACTATGATTTTATTCACAAGAGACAAAAGCCTGAATTAAGGCAGTGATGGTAAAAGACAGTCAATGGGATGAATTCTATGTTAGGGGAAAAGAATGGACAGGTGGACTGATCAGAAGTGAAGGGGAAGGAGAGGAAAGAGTCTAGGATGACAGCCAGGTATTTAGTGTAGACACTGGGTGGAAGGTGATGTGATCACCAAGATGAAGACTCCAGAAAAAGCAGGGACAGTGAAGGTGAGGAGGTTCAGCTTAGGCTGCCAATGTAGAAGTCCTGTGTGCGGCTAGGACTATACTAGGGAGAGAGATTGATTTGGGAGTCATCAATACACCTGAGAGATGGTAAGTGTCCTTAGTTATTGTGCAATTTCTAAGGGCAGATACTACACTAAGCACTTCACAAAATTCATTTATTCATCAAAACCGTATGAGATAGAAACTACTACTATCATTTTACAGGTAACTGTCACTTAAATAACTGAGGTTAAATAATGTGTCCCAGGTTAGAAAGCTAATAAGTGGCAAAGTCAAAGCTCAGATATATGTTTGACAACAAAGGTAACCCCCTCAAACTGTTTTGTTTCCTTCTACCTGGAATGCACAGGGTGGGAAGGCAGCCAATGCAAACTCCTGGGCAACACCAATATCTCTGCATTGCAGACACTTAGAATAACTTCCAAATAAAACTCCAAAAGGGCCTCACCATCACAACTGATGAAAACACTGCTTCTTCCTCCGTTTCAGAGAAAACACCTAGCGATTTTTCGTAATTTTGAAGATGACATCATATGTCTCAATTTATCAATCAGGATTTAGCTCAATCCTGAAAACAGACACAAGAAATTCAGTATATGACAGTGGGAAAGTAAATGATAGGCTGTGACAGTTTTCATTGTTTTCTTAGTATCGATAATCTCTCATTCAGGGTAAGCAACTATTATAATCACACAAGAAGCATATTTAACCTAATAATAAGGATTTGATTTGTCCTTAACTGAAGTTTCTCCAAACTCGCAAACGCCAAAGACCCTTTAGTAAATTTACACTGCTGAAGGATGGGCAGCAGGACTCACCTTTAGGTGGCAGGTGTTAGCATTTGGTCTGGAGAATCCAAAAATCATGTAAAAATTTTTTTTGTTGATTTTTTTTCCAGTATCCATTGTCCCTAAAGGATGGACATGAATGACTGGAAATATGGAAGGATGAAAGGGAAGACAACTGGAACGAGGCGGCATGGTGGGGCAGCCACACTTGGCAGGAGTCAGGGGACCTGCCTGTTCTCATCATCCCTCTCCAGCCCCTCACCACCACCACTCACTGAGTACTTTGGGGTATTTTCCTAGAACTCTACAAAAACAAGGCCAACAACAGAAATTATATCACAAATTTGGTATGAAGATTAAGTGATGTATATAAAGCATTTAGTACAGAACACTGGTATACAGTTAAGCCCACAATAAGTTACTATTAGAAAAAAACTAAGAAAATACTGTCCACCCAGACTCTTATCATTTTAAAATTACAATCTATGAAAGGTAACATAACTTGTTGTCAAAACCCATGTAATTTTACCTAGAGAGACTTGGATTGGCTACCGGAGGCCACCATTTCTTTTTCCATCTTGTTATAACAGAGCATTCAGCTAATTATCTTTACCTTACAGCTTTCAGGAAGTGGAATATTTCTTGGTGGGTGCAGGATACTCAGTTACTCCTATTTAGCAAAACCAAAAACAAACAAACAAACCCGTAGCATTGGGTGAGCTCATAAGCCATGTGAAACCAGAATGCTCAGAAAAGGAACCTCCTGATTTGTCAAAATCTATTGGGATAAAAGACTTTTTAGAAAAGGAACATCCAATGCTGGCCAAGGGTGTGAAGAAAGAGGCCTTTCTGTACATTGCTGATGGAGTTACATATGGATAAAACTTTTCTGGAGAGCAACTTGGCAATGCACATGAAAGGCGCTTTAAAAACTATACATGCCCTTTAACTCAGCAATCTGTACTAAAGAGAAAACAAAAGCTCGAGTCCCTACATTTAGCAACAATATGTTCCTTGATAAATTATTTATAACTTTAAAACCCTGAAAATCAAAACCTAAAGGAATAAGACTTTATGATACATACATAGGATGGTAGCCATATAGCTATACTAAATGTTACAGAAATATATTCAGAGATATTAAAATCGTCAATACATATTTATATCATAACTGAAATAAGATAAACTGTTGTGTTAGTTAAGATCCTCCAGTTAAAAGTAATAAGAAACCAAGACAGCTGAGGGAGAAAAAGCGGTAAGATTATGAGGATAATGGGAAAAGGGTGAGCAGTAGGGCTCTGTAAAGGAAAAGGAAAGCCACTAGATCTTTTCTATGTCATTCATTTTACATCTCCTGTTATGTCTATTTCATTCTTCATTTTCATTGCAGACCAGCTTTCTTGGTGATTCCTTCCTCATGGCAGAAAATGGCTACCTCTTATGTTCCAATTCTGGAACAGTAGAGTTCCAGACATACCTACATTCAGAATAAAAAACTGATGAGCCAGGAATGAGTCCACTATGGCCAGATGACATCCAGTACCAGTGTGGACTTTAAGGACCCAAAGAAATGGGGCTTTTGGGAACTAGGTAAGTATCCCTAAAGGATGTACAAGGATGTACGGGGTCATCTCATTTTAATATTAGGAAGTTTTTTTCCTAGAAAATTAATAGATATAAACCAGATTTTAATAGAAGTTATTCATGGATGTAAAATTATGAGAATTTTAGTTAGTTCTTTTGCTTATATTTTCTATAATTTATACTGAAATGTACATTGATTTTATAAATTAATTTAAAAAAGTAAACTATCAGGCCATTATGACATTAAAGCTGAGTGAGGGGAAAATAAGGTTTTAAAATCCATATTGCTTATATATCTTAACTCTACAAAATATATATGCATAGAAAAGATTGGAAGACAATAAAATATTAGCAGAGGTACCCCAAGATGGCAGAATTAAAGATTTATTTTATTTTCTCATTTATCACTTTCTGAATTTTTAATTGTTCTACAACACATATGTATTGCTTTTATACTAGAAAAAAAATGTGAGGGATGCATAGGCCCAGTGGGTTCAGTTTTTGTGCAGGAGACTAGAATACTGTAGACACCAAAGTGATCACCAGATAAAAGACACTGATTTTTGGTGTTTTCCCCATCCCCAAAATACCTGAATATTACGACAAACTGCCAACAGTAACAACTACTACAACCATGATTTATCTTGAGAATCACTGGCATACAAAATATTAAAAGTTGTGGAGGAATTCTAGAATTACATTTAAGTAAGCACTGAAAATAACTAGAAATTAAAAATAAAACTTGTATGGTATGATTCTACAAACTGGAACTGCTTTAATGTATATAAGATAATATTCAGAGTAATCTTATATTACTAGGTGGGTGATTAACTATTTTCTGCTCCTTAATATTAGAAAAAAGATTGAGGCCGGGCGCGGTGGCTCAAGCCTGTAATCCCAGCACTTTGGGAGGCCAAGACGGGCAGATCACGAGGTCAGGAGATCGAGACCATCCTGGCTAACACGGTGAAACCCTGTCTCTACTAAAAAGTACAAAAAATCAGCCAGGCGAGCTGGCGGGCGCCTGTAGTCCCAGCTACTCGGGAGGCTGAGGCAGGAGAATGGCGTGAAGCTGGGAGGCGGAGCTTGCAGTGAGCCGAGATCCGGCCACTGCACTCCAGCCTGGGTGACAGAGCGAGACTCTGCCTCAAAGAAAAAAAAAAAAAAGAAAAAAGAAAAAAGATTAAATGGCTTTTAGTGTTAGGAGGGTTTCAGCTACACCATCAGCCATGTCAAGCCCAGAAAGATACAAACTGAAAAATAAATCAGGATTTGGACAAACACAAAGTTTAACACTCACTACACTGCCACATGACAGTTCCCATGTTCCCTTGCCATTTGAAACATGGCCAGTACTAATCAAAATTATATACATTAAATGTTTGTCTTACCCAAACCCCAAAGTTAAACTGTAAATATAAAACCCACGGGGGGGTGGGGGTGAGGAAACTGGAGAGCAGTCTTTTCCCTATTTTCCTACAACCTTCAAATAAGAGATATCTGCTTATATAAGATACATTAGTGGCAATACCTGGCTTAGAAAGTTTCTAGATTTATTTCTAGCTCTCTACATACTGTGATAAAGTCCTAAAGTTGAAAACTACCCACCAATATTACAGGCATGCTGCTTTATAAAATTTGCCCTAAAATTCTAGCCAAAATACTTCACTTTCTGTAATACTTAATATGTGAGATAAAAGTTTTTAGCTCAATAAAAAAGTATTTAAAACAACTCATGTTTTAAACACATTCTACTCTAAATAAATGTATACTATTGTACTTTAAAATGTATCAAAGTAAAGTGTTTTCTATTTTTTAACCATCCTCAATTTTTTAAAATTAACCAATCTTATTTCACCTCTAAAGGGCTTAATCACATGAAATGGACAAATTCCTCTGGACATTTTCCTTAAGGAAAAACTGAAAGGAGATATAGTGAAATGGTGTATGACAGCCATGGTAATTCTAAGGTATACATAAGCAGGGGGAAAAAATGCTCAAAAAATAACAAAATTCTGTATATAAACAGTCATGCTAAACACAGATTTGTACCAATAAGGGTACCGAATCAGATGTTAACAACAGTGTTTTCAGAAAAAGATACAGCAATGAGTAAAAAGCACTATTACAAATGATTTACAGAAACGACTAATTAACCTAACATAAATCCCCTTAAAATGCAAACCATACATTATCTTAACATGAATTACAGAATATTTTCCTAGTAAATTAGGTGTAAAATCCAAACTCGCTTTTAAAATACAACAACCAGAAAATAAGGAATACCGTTCCTTTTTTAACATGTATTTCTCAAAATAAGATTCACCATGAACATTATTTTAGATATTTTTACATCTTCTTTAGCTAACCAAGTGAAAAATCCAATATACACAAATAGGTACTTTCATCAGTACATAAAAGAGCAATAGGTAGCGAAGTTAGAAATGAGAATACAATTGAATAAATACAATACTAGTACAGAGACACCCATTTTTAATCCACAATGAAATATCTGAGTCACGAATAGGTTTTCCATTTTGAATCTAACTTCTAGATGATCTGTATTTTGACCTTAAAGGGGCCAAACTATTTAATATGGATGAAACCCCATGTTCCACTACCTGTAAAGGTCTAATGCAACAGAAAAATGGTCATTTTCTGTTGCTCAGAGTTTTTAAGTAGGTCTTTCATATTATTGTTTAGCACATGACAGACTTATACACATATTTTTAAAAAATCAAACATGGAATTTCTATATACATCAAACCTTTAACAATGTCTGTCTCTGAATTGCTATTATAGTGTTCAAAATTATACAAACAAACATCCAGTAAACAGCATTTTATTTTATGACACTCTGTTAATACAATAAATATACAAAACTTCTAACCCACTGAAACATGCAACATTAGAGGGACACATGGAGGGCATTTCTGTAGAACCATGACAGTCACCATGATGGCAGCGCAATATTAGTTACTGACAAAATATACAAACATCTCTAGATAAATAATCCAAGTCCCAAATTACAAATCACTGAGTAATGATTTTCCAGTGTTCAAACTTTAGTTTGAAATAAAATCGCCATAATTTAATATTACAAACTGAAAAATAACATGGATGACTACTATGTGAAGACCATTTATGACTATGATTTCATGACTGTGATTTTAGTATTAAATATAAAACACTAACAAATGCCAATCTTTTGCTGAGTGAAAATTTAACAATTTGCTGATAGAGAAAAGTAAATGTAAGAATTTAAAGCTCCTTTCATACGATCATACTATAAGCATTGCCATCATTTCAATGCACACGTATATTTTTAAAAAACAATTTTCTCTCTCAAACTTGTATTAAATAACTGGATTTTAAAACATTTTCCCCATCCACACAAAAAAAGATGTGGGTTCTAATTATTCTTTGCTATTTAATAATGCTACCTTTGAGGATTTCTATGTAATATAAACATTCCAATTCTGAAGCAAAGTATTTCAGCATTTTTCAAAAGTTTCTAATATATCTTTTGTTTGTAGTGTGTAGAAAAAAATGGACTTGGGATATAAGTTAATGGTGAATATAGGTGCTCTTGCTGTATTTTGTGGTTAATGTTTTGAATGTATGCAAAATCTACACTCAATAAAGCACACTGATAAAAAAGATTTCCAATAACACTACAGGCTCTGAAAAACAAACTGGCTAAGTTGGTTTAGAATGCAGGTAGAAATTATCGCTGATTCGAAATATTTACAAAAACAGCTTTAAATTCATATGCTGAAGAGTAAAAGAAATGTCTTCCAAGTATACCTGATGTCAGTAAGATCCCAAATAAATCAAATGTAAACACCATCTGGATGGATCTGTGTTACCTAGTAACACGCAGCGCTGCTTCATGGATAGTGAGAACTTGGCATCCCACCTCTAGCATGAAACTTTTTCTGTAACTCCAGGTTTGGGGAGAATGAAGGCGATTTAACTATTTATGCCTATCTGATTTTTTAAAAAATAAGGATTTCCAGCCTCTAATATCACAATCCTTACTTAAAATCTAATTGAAAAATCACCATCTATCATTCTGCAATCTTAAATTAGCTAGACTTTCAAAACACAGTAGCATGACTTACAAATGTCTTTGAGTCACTTAATCAGTGTTAAAATTGATTCAAAGTTTGAACCCAAGAATACTATAAGAACAAAGTTCTGTGCTGCATAGTAACAATTTTAATGTGATTATCTTAATGCATTTAACTGTATTTATATTTTCTTGCTTGGTGCAAGTTAAATGCTTTTTTTTTCTATTGCTGGAAATTTTCGGTATATTCAGTCTGTCTCAAAAAGTGAAAGACAGGTGCATTTAGGGATTCAAGTACATGAAAAAATGCCAGGGTCTTTTTATGTTTGATGCCACTGGAGATTAAAAGCTAAAGGAAAATCCCTTAAATACTGTACATTCTTTTTAGACAACGGTTAGGCTAGCCTTTAATACCTCTGTTAAAAATCACACACACACATGCCCCAAAAAGAGCTGCCAGACACAATCTTAGTTGTAACCACAGAATACACCAAAGTTTTCATATAGCAAAATGTTACTATATGACTACCGAAATTTTTAAAAGGAATTATTACCACTACTTTCTACTGCATTAACTACCTTCTCTTTTGGATAATGTACTGCGTATTATATTAAATTCTTATATTGCACCCCCAAACTTTTTATATAAAAGAAACTCTTGCAGAAAACCATTTCTGTGATTCCATTAACCCCTGAATCCTACAACCATAAGCAGTACAGAAGCCAAAATACTAATTCTCTTAATATAAGAAATGTGGTGCCCATGCAAATCAGAGATTGTTATCAAAATATCAGCTACTCTAAAAAAGAAAAGAAAAGAAAAAGATGACAAATACTACATTATCTACTACAAAATGCAAATAGGCTCTTCACTGGTAACTGAAACAGCTAAAAAGCAAGCCCATTTAAAATCCCTAAGTCTCTGCTGGCCTATTTCTTTCAATATAAATAGGGAAAAAGGAATGAAACATAGTTTACTTTTCCAATGCACAATCCTTATCTCTAAAGATTCTTGAAAGAACTACTGCAGTTAGTATTAAATGTGTTTTTAATCATAAGTACCATTATTAATTTTCAGTGGGTCACCACTGAAATAATTCACTGAACGTCATCCCCCAAAAAATATGGAGAATATTTATTTAGCATGTAATATTTTTTCTGCAAGGGGCACTGAAATATTAAGAAACTATTAGGTAAAGTAATAAGACAAGGAAGTTTTCCTGGTTTTAGCCCATGCACAAGTGAACAGGAAATATCCATGCTGTCTGTACTCTGTGTTTTGAACATAAAAATATTTGTAGAATACAGTAACTGGAGAAAAAAGTACAGTCAAAAGGTAACAGTGTATTGTTTGAAGATTCTTAAATTTGGTTACCCTTGAAAGCATTCTGAGCTGCACTAGATGCTGCAGTTGAAGCTGCATTTGCAGCTGCGGTCTGGACAGTTTTGTTGGACATCACACCTGTTGCAAACTCTTGTTGGGCCTTCTCAAAACTCGCACCTGTTGTGCGATATAGTCCATGTACCTACAGAGGCACAAAAAAGTGGGAGAAGGTAAGTAGCAACCTACACATTCATTTCCAGCAGCTCTTAATCTCAACATTAATCAAACAAAAAAGACTAGATTGTAGTCATGCTTCCTAAGATCAAGAATATTAGCCACCAAACTGACACACAATAATTGTATTTAAACATTTTTCTTAAAACAGGTTTTCCTTTTCTTTTCCAAGCTGAAGAGATAATTATGCTAATTCAAACCAAAAATAAAGAACTTCTTAGCTAACTGCAAAAAGTTGTATTTTCCTCTGCACCCAATTAGTCAAGTGAAATTATTACAGCATTACAATGAAATGGTATAAACATAGTAACAAGAAACAATACATTAATTTATGACCCCAAACTATTCAGAGAGAACATTACCTTATCTATATCCATTTTAGCTATATATGCACCACAGGCCCTGTTATAATCAAATGAGATCATTTTATCATTTAATGTACCAAGCACTACTTATGTCCTTCAACATATTGCTGCTATGCACTCTGTATATAATTTAACATTTTGTGTATGGTCAAGTAAGTCCTAAAGAATGCACAAAGAAACACTTCTGGGAATTGTTTCTCCATACTGATTCATCGCTCAAATCTTGGGATTTATTTTCAGGAGTAGGGTTCAAAAATTTTCTATCAATATATGCTTTAAAAGCTGCATAATTAAACTATGAGTCCATCAATACGTAACAGCCACTTATTTTAACACAAATTTGAAGAAGGAAATAACAAACCAACATTTATTAATTATATGCCCACAAACTTCATACAGTGGGGAGAGAAAGATACTGGTAATTACACTGCACTGTGACTGGATCTAAATTAGAAGCTTGACTGAAATGCAATCAAAGCAGGCTTAGGGAAGGAGCCAATGCATCCAAGTCAGTCTTTTTTCCACACCTGGATAGGAATTGGTAACTGTGGAGTAAGAAAAAGGATAATGAGTCAAAGACTCTCAAAGCAAGCTTGTATTTGGGGAAGTAGTTTCAAGAAGAGAGAGAAAAGAGAGGATAGGCTGGTTTGGGGAGAAGGGCGAATGGAGAAGATAAGTTCCAAACATTTGTTCATTCGTTCCAGATGATAAGTTCTAAACATTTCTTCATTCATTCCAAGGCTATTGACAACCTACTCTAGGCCTGCCACAGCAGGCAGGCAAAGGTTTGGTTTAAAACTTGGGAGAGGAATGGACTAAAGACATGGACTTGGAAACCAATGGCATATGTTATGGACTGAATGTTTGTGTCCCCCCCCACCCCAAATTCTTATGTTAAAATCCCAACCATCAATATGATGGTATTAGCAGGTGGGCCTTTTGGGGGGTGATTTTGCCATGAAGGTAAACTTTTCATTAATGGAATAAATGCCCTTATAAAAGAGATCCCAAGGCCCAGTGTGGTGGCATACACCTATGGTCCCAGACTTCCACTTTAATCTGGGCAATATACGTCTCTTAAAAAAAAATTTTTTTTTTTTTTTTTAAAGAGATGCCAGAGAGCTCTCTGACAACCTTCCATCACATAAGGACACAGAAACTGTCTATGAACCAGGAAGTTGGCCCCTGCCTCCGAGACACTGAATTTATCAGTGTCTTATCTTGGACTTTCCAGCCTCGAGAACTGTGAGAAATCATTATCTGTTGTTTAAGCTACCTAATCTATGGTATTTTTGTTATAGCAGCCCAAAGGGACTAAAACAACATATAAATGATAGCTGAAACCTTGGCATTTACGAAACTGTCTATAGAGAACCCAGAGTAGAAAGAGAATAAAATCAAGTACACAACCTAATTAATGCAGAAACAGAAAACCAAATATCACATGTTCTCACTTATACGTGGGAGCTAAACACTGGGTACACATGGCCATAAAGATGGCAACAACAGACACTGGGGATATAAACACAGGAGAGGGTGGGAGGGTGAGAAGAGCTGAAAAACTACCAATTGGGTACTATGCTCACTACCTGGATGACAGGCTCAACTGTCCCCCAAACCTCAGCATCATATAATATACCTTTATAACAAACCTGCACATGTATCCCCTGAATCTGAAATAAAAATTCAAATTGTTTTAAAAAGACACTATTTAAGAGGCATCCACAAGAAGGAATGACTGGGAGAGGAATGGGAAGAACCAGATACAGATACTTCTCACTGATGCCAAGAGAAGAGAGCATGTTAACACATGAAAAGCTATCAGAAAAGCTATCAAGAAAGCATGTTAATGCATGAAAATCTATCAGGGTACAAGATAAAAATAACCCAGACAGCCCTGAGTGCTTCTGCTATAGTGGTAAAAGCAAACGCCACATTACTACTGATCAAAGTGTCAAATGGTCAAGAATAAAAAGAGAGCACTGACAAATACATATACTGGTAAATCCGAAGATTCCTTTTTCCTAGTACCTTAGCACTATCATAAGTATAAAAGTAATTCTTTTTATTCCCTTTTAAAACCAAGTTTTCTATGGAAAATTAAAGATACAGATAAATCACTACTCCTGTGTTCTAGACACTTACCTCACAGTGAGTACAAATGACTGGATCCTAGAAAACGAAGTGTATTATAGAAATCTTATCAACCTTCTTTACTTATTAGGCCCAATCAGAGCAATGCAATTACAGATTCACTTGTCTGTCTCTTCCCCTCTTCTCCCAACTTTGTGAGCATGTAATAAATAAATGTTAATTCTTATTTGCTTTATTATTTCCTTTTTCGAACTTGCACTAAACTGAGTGGCTGATACTATGTGTTCACGGCCTTCACAGTTTACTAAAATGTAATTCACAGTCCCACAGAACACAGAAGCAAAATAAAGGTAGGAATAGCCACATTTCTCAATAGTTTGTATCTATACAGACCCAGAGAGCCACCTAGAGGGAAAAGACCACATATATATATACAGTGCACAATGCTCAAATACTGGATCAAATCCATTACATCCATGTGAAAAGGGTGGATTCTTGATTTCAGGGCCCTGTGAAAGATAGGCTAATCATCAGGATCTTTAAAAGCTTATTACTTCCCTCCAGGGTTTCAGATGGTATCTACTGATAATTCACACTGCTGATATCAGGGAGAAGATTTTGACACCAAGTACTATAATTTTTTTAAAAAATTACACAGCTTGGGAGTGGGGGGCAAGGGGAGGGATAGCATTAGGAGAAATACCTAATGCAGATGATGGGTTGATGGGTGCAGCAAACCACCATGGCACATGTATACCCATGTAACAAACCTGCATGTTCTGCACATGTATCCCAGAACTTAAAGTATAAAAAAAAAAAAAAAAAAATTTTAATTTTGAAAAAATCCAATTTATCTTTAAAAAAAAAAAAAAAAAAAGTACCAGTTGATGGTTTGCTTAAATGGAGCACAATTATCACCAAGTTGCACAGCCTTTTTATCTGTACTGTCACTTTAGGAAATCTCACTGTGTTGACCTGAATGCATATTACCTAGTGGAAAATTCCATAAATGCAGAATAGTCTAGAGAATTAAAAAAAAAAAATTAAGCAACTTAAATACTATCTTTTCTACTTACGGGAACTGCATTACTCCTAAAATAATATTTAGTTCTAGGAAAATCACAGAAAAGGCACTAAATTTGGTTTCTACTAATTCCAGCTGGCTGGCCACCACTCAAAACTTCAAGTCTGCTTCCCATAAAACAAGAATATTTGTTACCCTATGTGCTCCTCAGAGTTTTCCCAAAGATCAAATCGGAATGTATATAAATGAGTTACACTAACATAAATTAATTTTTAAGTATCTGCAGAAGTGTCACAGCCAAAATGTAGATATGATTTCATCAAGGACTCCTGCCTCCTTAATGCAGCTTCAGAGACAGTACACGCTGTGGTGGTGTATGACACAGAAAAACTGTATCATATGGGAAGTAAAGAATAATGGCACTTTATTTAAATAATCCAAACATATGTCTTCATTAAAACATACAGAATACCATTTCCAGAAACTGTGCTTTTATTAAGATCCCTGTCAGGCCAAAATTATTTCAACTTTTATAAAAGCTGGGAAAATAAAACAAATGAATTTTTTAAATATATATTTTTTAAATTCTTGTTTTGAGTTTTTAAAAAAGTATGGACCTCTAAGCCTAACAATTTCAGTTTGAAATTTCTGGAAACCCTCTACTAACCCTCCTGCCCACAGATGGGGCAGATATCCCCTCTGTAAGCCCTTGAATTGCTGCTCTAGTTTCACCATGTTGAAATCACGCACCCTTTAAGCACTCTCTCAAATAATGCTCTGTCCGCTCTTTTGTGCCTGAACTAGCCATGGCTTTCCCTATTGAGAGTACCTCCAATCCTTTGTACATCTGGGGAGGCATGTATGTACTTCTTCTTTTATAGGGTTCATGTCTATGTCGTATTATATTCCACCTGCTTTTACTTGCCTAAGGGCAACAACTAATTCTACTCATTTTACACCCCCTAAAAGACATAGCTTAGTAATCTGCAGTAGAAGCCACTGAGTAATTATTTGTCTACCTGCTGGGGATTAAGTGTTCCAAAATTGTCCTCATTAATAATAATTTTTACCAAATAAGTGCAATATGGCTTAAGGAGACTATACCTGTGTTACAAAGTAAAATGCTTAGTTTGCAGTCACCTCAGAGGTTAAATGTTTTAAAAGTAGACATACTACTTCACACCTGCTAGGATGGCTGGAATGAGAAAAATGGAAAATCACAAGTGTTGGCAAGGATGTAGAGAAAGTGCTGGTGGGAATGTAAAATGATACAGTCCTTGCAGAAAAGAGTTTGGAGGTGCCTCAAAAAGCTAAACATAGAATTACTATAAGACTACATAGGAATTCCACACCTGGGTATATATGTACACAAGAGAGCTGAAAACAAAGACTCAAACAGACACCTGTATGTATACCAATGTTCACGGCAGCACTATTCACAATAGCCAAAAGGTGGGAAAATCTCAAGTGCCCATCAACAGATAAACACAATGTGGTATAAAGATACAATGGAGTATTATTCAGTCTTAAAAAGGAATGCATTTCTGATACATGCTGCAACATGGATGAACCTTGAAAACATTATGGTAATGAAATAAGCCAGGTACAGAAGGAAAATATTGTGTAACTCCATTTATATGAAATATCTAAAACAGGCAATTCATAGCAAATCAGAGGCTGCCAGAGGCTGAGAATAGGGAGGAATAAAATTATTGCTTAATGACTAGAGTTTCTGTTTGGGGTGATACAAAGTTCTGGAAATAGACGTTAGTGATGGTTGTGCAACACTGTGACTGTAATTGATGCCACTGAATTGTACACCTAAATATAATTAAAATGACAAAGTTTATGTTATACATATTTTGCCACAATTAAAACAAATACAATACACCAAAAGCCATTAAATTGTATACTTTAGGTTTTTTTTTTTTTTTTTTCCAATTATTTTGTATTTTTTAGAGACAAGGTCTCACTCGGTTGCCCAGGCTGGAGTGTAGTGGTATGCAATCACAGCTCACTGCAGCCCCAAACTCCTGGGTTCAAGTGATCCTCCCTCCTCAGTCTCTCCAACAGCGAGGACAACAAACTCACACCACTATGTCTGGATATGTTTTTTTTTTTTAATGTCTTGTAAGGGGTTGGAGGGTGGTCTCATTATGTTGCCCAAGCTGATCTCAAACTCCTCGGCCTCCTAAAGCTTCCCAAAGTGCTAGAATTACAGGTGTGAACCACCATGCATGGTCTAAACTGTATATTTTAAATGGGTGAATTGTATGCTAATTATATTTCAATAAAGCTGATAAAAAAATGCATATAAAGATGACTTAGATGAAAGTGCCGTATTTACAGCATTATAAATACTCACCAATCTACCAAATCTATCAAATTTGAAGATGCCTAAGATAATAATAATTTAGTTACAGTAACCTAGATTTGGGATCTACTAAGTAGCTAGCTTAGTACTTATTGAAAAGGTAACAAAATAAAATTGGGGTAAAGTTTTTTTTTAGGTGAATAAACTAAGAGTATCAACCGAGGACAGGATATAAACAATCTGCTCAAGAGTGCCATTTTTTTCTAGGAATTCAAAAGTACTACTCTATCTGTGTCCCTTAGAAGAAGGTGACAAGTAAATGGATGAGCATTTTAACAGACGATGTGAACCATCCAGAATTGATTCCTAATCAGCAAAGACGACAGTGCTGAATGGTTCTGACAGAGAAGTAGCATGCCTATCTGTGACTACAGAAAAACAGCACAGTGGAATTACCAGCTTTCTATCCTAGGTCATAAATAAAGTTACAAAGTGGGACAGACAAGGGGGAGAGGTGAACGATAGCAATGCTTTCAAAGAAAGTACAGATGATGATCCTTGAACGGGGCAGGTCCACTTATAATATGTGATTTTTTTTCCCAACCAAACTCAGATAGAAAATACAGTATTCACGGGAGGTAAAACCCGAGTACACAGAAGCCTTTTTATATACATGGGTTCTGCAGGGTTGACTCCAAGACTTGAGTATGCATATATTTGGTATATGGATGGGTGGGTTCTGAAACCAATCCCTGCATGCAGAGGGATAACTCTAAGAGTCACTTTTCACCTAAGAAAACTATCACTTTATATATAATAGGATATCTTCACAAAGCATTTACCATAAAACACCAACTAGTGAGACTTAATCACAGCGTTCTATATCATAGACCCAATTCAACGCTCCCACAAAAACGAGTATCTGCAGAATAGATATTGTAGTAAATAAACAAAATTTGAAACACTTCAGAAAACTTGTCTTTTAAAGAGGTAAAATAACTTTTTTCTAAAATTCAAAATCCAAAAAATTCACTATTAAAAACTATTTAATGTGAACATGACCGTCTATGAACAAATTTCATGGAAGTGATAATCATGCAAAACCAGGTCCCAAAAGGAATACAAATGATATATTATCTATTAATTACTTCCATATTAACTTATTCTAGCTCTTATACCAATTAACAGAAGGAAAAAATTTTGGATTCCCCTGATCCATAGTCTTCCGTGATGCATTCATTTACTGTTATTTGACACATTTATAACATCTCCCCGCTTAGCCCAAAGCCATTACTCAATTCTTTCTAATAGTTCTAACAGAAAGAGGACCTTTTGAAAAAATACCATTTGGAAATAATCTGAGAGAAAACAAGAAATCCATTTGTGAAACGTCAGGACTAAACTAGACTCTTCTCCATGTAGATGTACAGGAGACATATATTCTTTCAATATTTGAAATGTGGAGTATAAAACGACACTGTGGGGGAAACCAACAGCACAATCTCATACTGGGCACTGCGGCACCAATGATGACCTACTTCAGTTATCCCAGACAACAGAAAGCCAACGAAATTACCAAAATCCTATTCACTTCAATTAGGATAAATATATAGGGCAGAGCACATTTACCTTAAGAGAAGAACAGCTTAATAAAACCCAACAATTCTATAGTCAAAACTGTGCATAGAGTACAGTTACAGGGCATTAACTGTTCTTGAAAAGCCTGACCCCTAGTGGTTATAAATACTGCTACATACCTGCAAAGGATTTTTTGTCATTAAATTGCCAGTTTTGATCAAGTGTGAAACAGAAAATTAAAAAAGAAAATTAGGTTTTTAAAATTGGATCTTAATTTCTATTACAGCGAGAGAAATGCCTATTAAAATATGAAAGCTGGTGCAAATTATATTTTAGCTTACATTATCCCTATTGTACTTCATAAAATCATACAGAAAATCAAATCATCTAAACTCCTTATTTCACAGATAAAGAACCTGAGACTCAGAGAAGTTTAGGAACTTGTGAACACATAGAAAGAGAAGTTCTGGTAACTTTTTTATGAGGTAAAAAACAACAACAACAACAAAATATCAGAGTATGCTGCATGATATCCATATCAATGCTTTTATTTGAGAAAGTCATATTTCTTTTCAATGCCTGGCATATGAGCACTGTTCTATAACTTTTTCTTTGTGTGGTGGATCCTGAAAAACTGTATACCTGGAAAATGGAAAGGAAAAAAACTGCTGGTCAAAGAATTCAGAGCGTGCACAGGGTAGTAGTCCATTATGGAACAGGTACAGAATAAACACTTCCTCCACACCCTGGCTCTAGTGATCATCTGTGCCACACATTCCCTAACCACGGCCAGTGCTGGTTAAAGTTCCCTTCATACTCCACCCATAGCAGAGTCTTAATTGTTGTGAGTATTCTCCTCAAGGCCCTCTTCTGACTCCACACACTTTCTAGGCTTCACTCACTTCAGTAAGTCAATACTTTCCAGTCTAGAAATCCAGCCTAAAGCTCTTCCCTTGCTCCTGACTTGTATATACAAAAGCCTACTCAATATTTATATTTTAATGCACCACCAGTTAATTTAAACTCCCCAAATTCAACATCGATGTGGAAAACATCTTGATCCCCAAACCATTTTTCTTGTACTCTCTTCCTGAATGGTCCATCATCTAAAAACCTGGGTGTCATCCTTGAGTCTCACCTTGTCCCCTACTTCCAGGCCCAAGTTGGATTAATCGTTACCTGCTCATTTTCTCTTTACTACATTTTCTTCACATTTCCTTAGTTCAGGCCACCATCATTACTAATCAGCTTCCTAGCCTGTCTCCTAAGTGTTTCCAAGTACCACTGCTCGGCCCTACAAATCCCAAATGTATTTCGGAATAATGCTTCTAAAATTCAAATCTAATCAATTCAATTACTCTTCTCCTTAAAACTCTTCTATGGCTCACTACCACTTTTTGGAGAAGATTTAAACTTCTTAACAAGACACTGTAGGATATAAGTATGCTTATGTGTTCAATTTCATCTTCCAATACCAACACCGTACAATTCTCCTAGCCCCAGCTCACACACCATGTTTTATCTCCCATCCATTCTGAGCTACATTTAATTCCCTGAATTTGCCATGTTATTTCCTACAACTAGATGTGAACGTGGTATCCCCACTCTCTGGTACCTCCTTATCCCTCTTATCCTCTTCCCTGTCCCTTATTCTTTTGCTTAGATAACTATAATGATGAGCAGCCATCATTATATCTCAGCTGAAGCAATACTTTAAAAGACCTCCAAAACTTGATTAGGTGTCCCTCTGCTCCCTATACTTACCTCTATCATGGCCATTAAATCACTGAATTGGGAGGCCTACCAATTTATTTCTCTTCCTCACCAACAGGTGATCTCTCTGAGCTCATGCACAGCTCAGTGCCTGGCACATAATATATGCTCAATAACAGCTGTTTAACAAATGAGTAAAAACTGCCACACACCACAAAACCCTCTACTATACTCTAAATGTATTACATTTCTAGTTCTATAAAACACCCTCAACGATACATGTGAAATAATAAAGGAATTCTCCAACACTGACTGTAATGGTCAGTGTTATGTGTTAATTTGGCTAGGCCATAGTCTCCACTTATTCAAACACTAACCTAGGTGTTGTTGTGAAGGTATTTTGTATATGTAATAGGCGTCTACCATCAGTTGACTTTAAGAAGTGTTCTAAATTATCTGGGTATGCCCCATCCAATCTGTTGAAAGGCCTTAAGAACAGAACTGGAGTTCCTCTGAGGAAGAAGAAATCCCACTTGTGGACTACAGTTTCAGCTTCTGCCTGAGAGTTCCGGCCTGCCCTCTTGATATCAGACTGACCTCACCAGCCAATTCCCTGCAATTAACCTCTTCATTCTTTCTGTTTCTGATACCATGCTGACTTGATAAACGCATTTACTAAACCAGACCCCGAATATAAAATAATAAAGAGGTCAAGATTAGAAAGGAAAACTATTAACTGAGAAGGCCCTGTTCTATGCAGTTTACATTCACTGTTTCATTTAACCTTCACACCAACCCTATAAAAGTAGTTACTCTTTCCATTCCTTCTTTTATTCAACAAATATCTGAGTGCATATCACATGCTAATCACTGCATGTCACTGTCCCAGATGTGAGGAATACAACCTGAAAGCATACAGAACAGGTCTCCACTCTCACGCAGCTTGGAGTACAGTTCAGGACACTAAACCTGAGTGGTTACAGAAGCCTGTCTCAGGTCACACAGCTGTAAGTGAAGTTGCCAAAATTTCAACCTGAGTTGTATGGTTCCAAAGCAAAACTCTTGCTCTTCTCATCTAATTCCAATGCTAAAGACTTGTTCACGCTGGGGGTGCTTAACAGGTGGGTACCCAGAATACATGCACCATAAGGCATATAAACTGGCTTCTGCCTAGGTCCCACAGTGAGCAATATAGACAGTTAATTTCCCCAAGAAAACAGAGAATGACATGGTCCCTAAGATACAAGGCAACAAAAAACATTCTGGGAGACACAGCAAGACCAGAGCTGGGTCTTGAAAGAACACTAATAGGTCTTCAACTAGCCGAGAAGACGAATTAATGCATGGATTTAAAAACATCATATAAACAAACTCTGGAACAAAGGAATGTACATGATGTTTCTGAAAAAACTGAGCAATACAGTTTGACTAGGAAAAAAAGTGTTAATCACGGAGCTGTGAGATGTCACCACTAGCCCTTCTTCCCACCACCACTATAATGCCAACCTGGGATTCCTTGAGAGGACAAAATGGCATAATACTGGTAAAGTGTTCTGCGTAGGGCCCAGAGTATCGCTGAGCACAATAGAAGTGATGTCATCTTTAGGTTATTAAGGCCCATTTGCTGGCTAAATTTATGGCATGTAGTGTGTTTTTACAACCTTAGCGATGCTGGTGTTTCTGAATGTAGCCCTTCTTCGCACTGCCACCAAAATCCCATTCCCATTCCCAGATCCACGACAAAAACCTGCAGAGTGCCGATTTTTGGGGGTTTTTTTAAGGTGAATATGGTAATTATATATTAAATGGACTGCGAGAAGGATGAGGGAATGTAAGTAACCTGTAAAAACAAATTTCTGGATTAGCTGAGGATGGAAATGGAAAAGAAGAGAAAGATGGAAAAGATACTAAAAAGGGATCTAAGAAAGTGAATTAAAAAGTAATGGAAGCAGCTGGGAATGGCGGCTCATGCCTATAATCCCAGTGGGTGGATCACGAGGTCAGCAGATCAAGACCATCCTGGCCAACATGGTGAAACCCTGTCTCAACTAAAAATACAAAAATTAGCTGGGCGTGGTGGCGCATGCCTGTAATTCCAGCTACTCAGGAGGCTGAGGCAGGAGAATTGCTTGAACCAGGGAGTTGGAGGTTGCAGTGAACAGAGATCATGCCACTGCACTTCAGCCTGGTGACAGAGAAGACTCCATCTCAAAAAAAAAAAAAAAAAAAATAGCTGAGTGTGGTGGTGCATGCCTGTAATCCCAGCTACTTGGGAGGCTGAGTCAGGAGAATCACTTGAACCTGGGAGGCAGAGGCTGCAGTGAGCCGAGATCACGCCATTGCACTCCAGCCTGGCGACAGAGCAAGATTCTGCCTCAAAAAAAAAAAAAAAAAAAAAAAAAGGTAATGAAAGCACTGACAGAGCAATCACAGCACTGACAAAATGTTCAATGGAATTACATAAAGTGCTTATTGCCATCTCATTCATAATAGTATTCA
>NW_016812027.1:28937-38729 GCF_001698545.2 Rhinopithecus bieti
AAAAAAAAAAAAAAAAAAAAAAGGTAATGAAAGCACTGACAGAGCAATCACAGCACTGACAAAAATGTTCAATGGAATTACATAAAGTGCTTATTGCCATCTCATTCATAATAGGTATTCAATAAGTGTTTCTTCAAAAAAAAAAAAAGCTTAAGATAAAATCTGTATACTATGCAATTTACCCTTTAAAGTATACAATTCAATGATTTTTAGTATAGTCATAGAGTTGTGACTATAACATCTACACAACCTAATTTTAGAATACTTTCATTACCCCCACTACCCACCCCACCCATAAGCCACATTCAAGCTGTAATATATTTTCTGTCTCTATATATTTGCCCATTTTAGACATTTCATAATAACTGAATCTATACAATATATGGTCTTAATAAACGCTTCTTGAATATTAATCAGAACATTCAAAAGGCACATCTAGCACTAAGAAACTGAAGAGTTTATGATGCATTATTGTGAAAAGATGACATCAATCAACAACTGGAGATGAAAATGACAAACTGAGGATGCAACTAAAGGTTTATGCAAAGCATTATCTTTTCCAATTCCAAGATTCTAGGTCACCTAGGTAGAGAAGAAACCAAAAAAAATAAGGGAAGATGAAATTCTCAAAGAAAATGACTGCACAGCACAAAGAGCCGATTACATTTAAGACCTTATTATGAAGTGGATAAAGACATGGATGAGAAAGAAGAGCCAGAGAGGCAGAATTAGAACATCATTGCAAAGTCTTAGCAGAGGAGCCACCTGTGGTATAGAAAGCTACAGAGGTTAAGGAGGAAGAAAACTGGAAAAGGGATTTAGTAACATTAGAAAGCTGAGTGTCAATGGTACGTGTGTTTGGTGCAGAAGAGAAGTTAAAAATTTCAAATAGAGAAAATATGGAAGAACAGACACAGTTTAACCTTCACAGGGTTTTGAGAAGGATAAAAGGCAAATATCTGAGTAAAGTACTGAAAGAGTACAAAGTGGTTTTAAATATAAGGTAAAATTATTTCTATGCATTTCTCATACATATCCTCAATAAATAAAATAGTAAAAAAATTATAAGTATTTATTTTCTTTAAAGTGAGAACTATCAAAAAGTCTTTATCATTTAAAACATAGGTGTTATTCCCAAGGTCTCAATATCATGTTTGAATACGTATAAAATATATCAAAATTATATATATGCAAGACAAAACAAAACTTTAAATAAACAAATAAACACACTAATTTACCTTCCTCCATGTAACGATTTTTTTTTTTAAGGATGTGAAAATAGACTTGGGAATTCTCCAGGAAGAAGTGTAGCTAAAACAACTGGGCAGTTAACAAATCCTAACGATTCCTCCAAATGACTCCTAAACCTGATAAATAACTTGAGTAAAGTTTCAAGATATAGGCCGGGTGCGGTGGCTCACGCCTGTACTCCCAAACTTTGGGAAGCCAAGACAAGTGGATCACTTCAGGTCAGGAGTTGGAGACCAGACTGGCCAACATGGCAAAATCATCTCTACAACAAATACCAAAAAATTAGCCGGGTGCCACACCTGTAATTCCAGCTACTCAGGAGGCTAAAACGTGAGAATTGCTTGAACCCAGGAGGCAGAGGCTGCAGTGAGCCAACATCACACCACTACACTCCAGCCTGGGCAACAGAGTGAGATTCTGTCTCAAAAAACCAACAAAAAGTTTCAAGATACAAAATCAGTAGCATCACAAAAGTACATACAAAAATCAGTAGCATTTCTAAACACCAACAACGTTCAAGCTGGGAACCAAATCAAGAACTCAATCCCATTTACAATAGACAAACACACACACCCCTACACACATCTAGAATACATTTAACTAAGGAAGTGAAAGAACTCCCTAAGAAGAACTGCAAAGCACTGATGAAAGAAATCATACATGACACAAAGAAATGTAAAAACATCCACATTCATGGATTAGAAGAATCAATATTGTTACAATGACCATACTGCCCAAAGCAATATATAGATCCAATACAATTCCTATCAAATTGCCAACATCATTTTTCACAGAAGTAGAAAATACAATTCTAAAATTCATATGGAACCAAAAAGAGCCTGAATAGCTAAAGCAATCCTAAGCAAAAAGAACAAAGCCAGAGGCATCATATTGCCTGACTTCAAACTATAGTGCACAGTGGCTCACACCTGTAATCCTAGCACTTTGGGAGGCCGAGGCGGGCGAATCACTTCAGGCCAGGAGTTAGAGACCAACCTGGCCAACATGGTGAAATCCCATCTCTACTAAAAATACAAACTTAGCCAGGCGTAGTGGCTCACGCTTGTAGTCCCAACTACCTGGCTGCCTGAGGCATGAGAATCGCTTGAACCTGGGGAGGTGGAGGGTGCAGTGAGCCCAGATTGTGCCACTGCACTCCAGCCTGGGCATCAGAGCAAGATTCTGTCTCAAAAAAGGAAAAAGACTATGGTAACCAAAGAGCATGGTAACCAGTACAAAAACAGACAGACCAATGGAACAGAGAACCCAGAATAATGCCACACACCTACAACTAACTGATCTTTAACAAAGCTAACAATAATGAACAATGGGGAAAGGACATCCTATTCAATAAACGGTGCTGGATAAACTGGCTAGCCACATGCAGAAGAATAAAATTGACCCCTACTTCTTACCGTATACAAAAATTAACTCAAGATGGATTGAAGACTTAAATGTAAAACCTCAAACTACAAAAATCCTAGAAAATCTAGGAAATACTCTTCTAGACTTTGGCCTAGACAAAGAATTTACTACTAAGACTTCAATAGCAAATGGAACACAAACAAAAATTGACAAATGGGACTTAAAGAGCTTCTGCACAGCAAAAGAAACACTAAACAGGCTGGGCACGGTGGCTCACGCCTATAATCCCAGTACTTTGTGAGGGCTGATCATATGAGGTCTGGAGTTTGAGGCCAGGCTGGCCAACATGGTCAAACACCATCTCTACTAAAAATACAAAAATCAGCTAAGCATGCTAGTTCATGCCTGTAATCCCAGAGACTCAAGAGGCTGAGACAGGAAAACTGTGTGAACCCAGGAGGTGGAGATTGCAATGAGCTGAGATTATGCCACTGCACTCTAGCCTGGGCGATAGAGTGAGACTCTCTTTCACGAAAGAAAGACAGGAAGACAGAGAGACAGAGGAAAGACAGAAAAAAAGACAGAAAGAAAGAGCGAGAATAAACAGAGTAAAAAGACAATCTAAAGAATGGGAGAAAATATGTGCAAACTATGCATCTGACAAAGGACTAACAACCAGAATTTATAAAGGACTTAAATCAACAAGAAAAAAAAAAACCCCATTAAAAAGTAGGCAAAGGACATCAACAGACACTTCTTGAATGAAGACATACAAACAGCCAACAAACATAAGAAAACTCAACATCACCAATCAGAGAAATGCAAATCAAAACCACAATAATTACCATTTCACACCAGTCAAAATGGCTATTATTAAAAAGTCAAAAAATAGCAGATGTTGGCAAGGATGTAGAGAAAATGGAATGCTTATATACCATTGATGGGAATGTACATTTCTTCAACTTCTATGGAAAACAGTATGGAGATTTCTCAAAGAAGTAAAAATAGAACTTCCATTCAACCCAGCAATCCCCCTACTGGGTATCTAACCAAAGGAAAAGAAATCCTTTTATCAAAAAGACACCTGCACTCATATGCTTATTGCAGCACTATTCACAATAGCAAAGTCATAGAATCAACCTAAGTGTCCATCAATAGTAGACTGAATAAAGAAAATGTGATACATATACACCATGAAAAGCTATACCACATAAAAAAATGAAATTACGTCCTTCATAGCAACATAGATGCAGCTGGAGGCCATTATCCTAAGTGAATTAACACACAAACAGAAAATCAAATACTGCATGTTCTCACTCAGAAGCGGGAGCTAAACAAAGGGTTCACACAGACATAAAGATGGATACAACAGACACTGGGGACTCCAAAAGGGAGGGAGGGAGAAGAGCAAAGCTTGAAAAACTATCAGGTACTATGTTCACTATTTGGGTGATGGGTTCAATAGAAGCCCAAACGCCAGCATTATGCAACATAACCATGTAATAAACTTGCATGTTTCCTCTGAATTTATAATAAAAAATTTTTAAAAACCAAAAAAACAAAACCTAAGAGGTATATATGAATAAAAAGTACATACCATGTAACAGTTTTGCTTCTATTCATTAATCAGGCCAATATGCTTCATATTTAAAAAAAAGAAATTTAGCATATATTAAAATCCAAATTTTAAAATGAGGCTGACTCTTTAACTCATGAAAACTTTCAGTTAAAATGATTTTAAAATATTCCCTTTTTACTGAAGTTTAAAATGTGATGCAATTTTCTAAAATGTACCTATGCATAACTTTTAATTGTAAAAAGTAATCCTCAGAAAGCAAGCTTGTACAATAACGATAAAATGGCTTCAGGTTACACCAAATTACAGCAAAATGGGAAAATGAAAACTTTACATCAGGTTCACTATAAAAATTTAGACATAAAATTTCACTTACTTTTTTGAACATAACTAGTGAGATGACTGCTGACGCTGTGAAAAGTGCTGCTATGATTATCATCATGATTCCAACAGGAATATTTTGGTTGAGACCAGTAAGGGATGAAATCCAACCACTACAAAGGAATAAAAAGTGTAATTAGACAAAAGTTAATGTAAACTTTTTAAAAATAGCATAATATCTAACACATATTCAACACTTACCAGTCAAGCAATGTTCAGGTTCTTCACGTGTATTAGCGCATTTAATTCTCACAACCCACCCAATAGGATAGATGCTGTTTTAAATCCCTAATTTTACAAATGAGGAACTGAGATATTCAGTAACTCGCCCGAGGTCACACAGCTTATAAATGGCATAGTCTGAATTCGAAAGCAAACCAAACTCCAGAGGCTCAAGTGTTTAATTCCAGACTGTACATTTTTTAAGCTGTACATTTTTTAAGCTTATGAGTTTTGAGTTTATCACTTTTTTTTTTTGAGACAAAGTCTCACTCTGTCGCCTAAGCTAGAGTGTAGTGGCATGATCTCAGCTCACTGTAACCTCCGCCTCCTGGGTTCAAGCGATTCTCCTGCCTCAGCCTCCTGAATTGCTGGGATTACAGGTGTGCGCCACCACATCTGGCTACTTTTCGTATTTTTAGTAGAGATGGAGTTTCACCATGTTGGTCAGACTGGTCTCGAACTCCTGACCTCATGATCCACCTGACTTGGCCTCCCAAAGCACTGGGATTACAGGCGTGAGCCACCGCGCCTGGCCTACTACTACATTTTTTAAAATGTTTAATTTCAATTCTGCTGAATTATGGAAGAAGATATTTATAAACCATATATCCAACAACGGATTCACATCTAGAATATATACAACTTTCAAAGCTCAACAGAACAAAAAAATTATTAAGAAAATGGATAAAAGACATGAAGAGACATTTTACCAAGAGGACATAAAGACAACAAATAAGCACATGAAAAGATGTTCAAAACCACAATGAGATATCATTATACACCTATTAGGATGGCTAAAAGAAACAGTTATAACCACCAAATGCTGGTGAGGAAGTGGAGACTAAATTGCTCATACTTGTTGGTGGGAGTGTAAAATAGTACAGCCATTCTAGAAAACAGTTTGTTTCTTTAAAAAACTAAACATGCAACGTCCATATAACCCAATAATTACACTCTTGGCCTTTATCCCAGAGAAATGAAAATTATGTTCACACAAAAATCTATTCACAAATTTCATGGCAGCTTTATTTGTAATAGTCCAAAACTGGACACAATACTGATGTCCTTCAACTGGTAAACCGTTAAATAACCTGTGATACATCCGTATCATGGAACACTACTCAAAAATAAAAAGGAGGCCAGACATGGTAGCTCATGCTTGTAATCCCAGCATTTTGGATGGCTGAGGCGGGCAGATCACATGAGGCCAGGAGTTCAAGACCTAACTGGCAACATGGTGAAACCCTGTCTCTACTAAAAATAGAAAAATTAGCTGGGCTGGGTGGGAGGTGCCTGTAATCCCAGCTAGTAACTGGGAGGCTGAGGCATGAGAATCACTTGAACCGAGGAGGTGGAGGCAGTGAGCTGAGATCACCCCACTGCACTACAGCCTGGGCGACAGGGTGAGACTCTGTCTCAATCAACCAACCAATCGGAATAAACTACAGATATACATAACAACCTGGATAAATCTCCAGAAAATAACACTGAGTGAAAAAAGCCAAAGGCTATAGACTATGATACCACATCTATAACCTTCTTGAAATGACAAAACAACAGAAATGAAGAACACATTAGGGATTGCCAGGTGTTAAGGAGTGAGGGGAAAAGGGAGGTTTTAGTGTGGCTATGAAAAGCAACATGAGGAATCCTCTGGTGATGAAAATGTGCTGTATCTTTACTATCAACGTCAAGATCTTGGTTTTTATATTTTACTATAGTTCTGCAAGATGAGTACCATTGGGAGAAACTAGATAAAGGGTACCTGAGATCTCTGCATTATTTCTTATGATTGTACGTGAATCTACAATTACCTAAAAGTAAAAAGTTTAACCCAAAAAATCTGAATTACATGTGGGTCTATCTTAAAACAGGTCAATTCTATATGCACCCTCATTAGCAGACTCTTTTTACGCTATTTAGTCACATACATGCTGTTATGCTCAATTTTAGCATTTTCCCTATATCTGTGCTAAAAACCAAAAGAAATTACCTCAATTTCGCGAGAATAAAAAAACCTTGTGCTGTTAAAGCAGCATATTTTCAATTAAACATTTAAAACATTTCCTCTCCCTAAAATACCAAAAACTAGACACTATTTAAAATAATAATAAAACTACTTTTCTGAGAACTGATTTAAAATATCTATATAAATTCTCTGCATATATTTATGACCATTAGGAGCTCTGCAGAACTGCCAAGAATTGTCTGACTGCCAATCACTACTCCACTTCAGTAGCAGCATACTAAATTTAAGTCCTCAACACACTCTAATTAAACGCTAATTTCAATTTTGGTTTATGTACACAATGGAACAAAGTTGCAGCACATATGCTTCTGGCATGTAAGAATACAGCTGAATGCAAGTCAGTATAAAAGAAAGAAGAGCGGAACAGATACTTTTAGAGATGTGTACTCTTCCACCCACCATTTCACTCAAGGAATGTTTGCATCAGAGTGTAAAGAGAGACCTAAATCTGTTATTACCTCCTAGCCTGGGTCCAGATAGTCTCCATTTCTGAGGGTCCCCCACTGAATGAGCCATGAGAATGATTCGATTGTTTAAAGATGTATGTATATACGTATGTGCAGTGATTCTACCTTTCAAAGACAAGTGTCCATGTATACTCATATATAAAAATATATCTGTTTGTACACCTAAAATAGGGCTTTACACATAATAGGTATCCTTTTCCTTAAAATCCCTGAAATTCTTTCCTGTCCCTTCCACATTCCTTGGTCCCTCTATCTCTCTGACCACCTCAGTCTCTTCTGCGGTCTTCCTCTTAGCGCCCCTTACATACATATATTTATTTAAACTAGATAAAATGTGCTGTTTTTGAACATAATCTTCAAAGAGACAGGTTTGTCCAAAGTTTATGCCTTATGAGATTTTAAATTGCATTTTAAAACAATTTTGCTTTTATTTTTTCTAATCTGGTTTTCTGGGTTAACTAGGTTAGGAAGCCAAAATTATAATACAATATTAAAGCTGAAAACTAGTAAAAAAAAAAAAACACACACAAAAACACAAAAAAACAACTTACCAATTGCCCCAATTATGAAATCCTGCAGCTTGGAGTACATGTACAGCAAACTGACAAATATAGACGAAGAAGAATACAAAGAATCTAAATGAACTGTCACTCCTTTAAAAAAAAAAAAGAAAGAAAGAAAGAAAGAAAAAAGGGGTTAGAAAGAAAAAAGGGGAAAACGTCATTTTTCTCATTATCTTTACACTCACCTGCAGAATGACATTCAAACCTTAAAAGCACAAACAAAAAAAAAAGTGGCAGCCACCCGAGGCCTCAAGCTAACAATACGGTAATAGCTTGTGTGAACCCGTCATACTAACACCAGATATCGCTATTCTAACCTCGCTTTGTCCTTTCAATTTCCAACTGCACCACAATCCCTCTTGACAGAAAAACTTATTCATTTTCTTTTATTAAATAGCATTTAGAATTATAATCAACATACAATGAATTGTAAATGTTTAAAATACCACTTTAATAAGTTTTGACACATTTATATACCTGATTCCCCAATCACCACGGTGAGCATATCCCCAAAGTTCCTTGAAACCCTTGGTAGCCCTACCCTACCCACTGCTTTTCTGTTACCATAGTTTGACTATTTTAGAGTTTTATATAAATGGGATCATATATTATATAGTCTTTTTTTCTTGTCTGGCTCATTTTACTCAGTACCACTATTCTGAGATTCACCCAGTTTTGTGGCATGTATCAAAAGTTCATTCCTTTTCGTTGTTGAGTAGTATTCCATTGTGTAAATATACCACAGTTTATTCATTCACTGTTGGACATTTAGGTTGTTTCTAGTTTTTTATTATTACAAATAAAGTTATTATTATTATTGATAATAAAGCTATTATTAATAGTCATGTACAAGTCTTCCCATGAACATATATTTCCTTCTTCTCTTAGGTAAATACCTACAAGTGGAAAGGCTGGAACATATCATAGGTATAGGTATAACTTTTTAAGAAACTGCCAAACTGTTTTACAAACAAGTTGTTCTATTTTTCTTCTTTTCTTTTTTTTGAGATGGAGTTTCACTCTTGTTGCCCAGGCTGGAGTGCAATGGCGTGATCTCAGCTCACCGCAACCGCCTCCCAGGTTCAAGCGATTCTCCTGTCTCAGCCTCCCAAGTAGCTGGGATTACAGGCTTGGGCCACCATGCCCAGCTAATTTTGTATTTTTAGTACAGACAAGGTTTCTCCATGTTGGTCAGGCTGGTCTTGAACTCCCAACCTCAAGTGATCTGCCCACTTCAGCCTCCCAAAGTGCTGGGATTACAGGTGTGAGCCACCACGCCCGGCCTGGTTGTTCTATTTTTCATCCCCACTGGCAGTATATGAGTATTCCAGCTTTTCCACATCTCACTAACCCTTGTTATGGTTTTCTTAATTCTAGCTATTCTAACAGCTGTATAGTGCTATCTTATGTGGTTTTAATTTGCATCTTCCTAATAAGTAATATTGTTATCTTTTTATGTGCTTTTTGTCATATACAGATCTTCTTTCATGAACTAATTAAAATCTTTTCTGATGTTGTAATTAGATTGCTTTTCCCTTATCATTGAGTTGTGACAGTTTTTAAAACTATATTCTAGAAGTACAAGTCCTCTTTCAGATATACGCTTGACAAAGGAGTTTTTCTCTTGGTCTGTTGCTTGTCTTTTCATTCTCTTAAGAGTGTCTTTTGGGAGCTGGCGTAATGGCTCACACCTGTAATCTCAGCTATTCAGGCCCTTAGGTAAGAGGATTGCTTGAGGCCAGGAGTTTGACACCAGCCTGGGCAACATAGCAGACACCCATCTTCATTAAAAAAAAAAAAAGGAGGGGGTAGGGAGAGGAAGAGGAGAAAGAGGAGAAAGAGGAGAAAGAGGAGAAAGAGGAGAAAGAGGAGGAAGAGGAAGAAGAAGAAGTAGTAGTAGTAGTATTGGAGGAGGAGGGGGAGGAGGGAGGAGGGGGA
>NW_016812027.1:39538-53507 GCF_001698545.2 Rhinopithecus bieti
TCTCGGCCTCCCAAAGTGCTGGGATTACAAGCTTGAGCCACCGCGCCCGGCCTATATATCTTGATTTTACTGTTATTTCTGAGAAAGCTGCCAAGCCAAGGACGTAAAGTTTTTTTTTCTGTTTTTTTCTAGTTTTCTATTTTCAGTTTTACATTCAAGTCTATGTTATTTTTTGAGCTAATTTTTTAAAATATCATATCAAGTATGAAGTTCTTTTTTGGTTATCCAATTGTTCTAACATCATTTCTTAAAAAGACTGTCCTTTCTGCATTGCATTCCCTTTGTACCTTTCTCAAAATTACTAGTTTGTCTATGAGTGGGTTTATTTCTGGGCTCGCCATTCTCTCCCACTCTTCTATTTGTCTACCTTTTCGTCAATACTATACTATTTTGATTATGAAGTTTTCTAGTAAGACTTCTAATTAGTAGTGTTAGTCCATCAACTTTATTGTTCTTTTTCAAAGTTGTCTTGACTATTTTAGGGTTTTACATTTTATAATCAGTGTACAAACACAGCAATGAGTTAATATGAATACAGTAAAGCAGGGGTCCCCAACCTTTTTGGCACCAGGGACCTGTTTCGTGGAAAACAATTTTTCTATGTATGGTGGGGTGGGATGGTTTCAGGATGAAACTGTCTCAGATCATCAGCATTAGATTCTCATAAGGAGCCTGCAACTTAGATCCCTTGTACATGCAGTTCACAATAGGGTTTGTGCTCCTATGAGAATCTAATGCCACTGCTGATCTGACAGGAGGCGGAGACCAAGTGGTAATGCTAGCTAGCTGCCGCTCACTTCCTGCTACGTGGCCTAGTTCCTAACAGGCCACGGACCAGTACAAGCCTGCAGCCCAGGGGTTGGAGACCCCTGCTCTAGAATCAGCCATTTCCCCCAAGGTACAAAAGAGCAAATTTTAATGGTTCATTAATAATGTTTTCTATGTCAGTCAGATTTAAATTAAATGGTTCCACATCTTATAGTAATTGCATCAGTACTATATTACACTAAAGTTGGTATTAATGACCATACAGCTGAGAAAAATCATTAATGAAAAATAACCAACATCAAAATCTACAATTTAATATTTTTTATAATATCGAATAGAAATCCTATGTATGACTCATCTCTCCAGGGTCACTACACAAAACATCACTTCTAATAATCATTTTTTTTTACTATTTTGAAACAGACATTTCTAAAGTATATTTCTATTTCCCTGTCCCTCTGGCAAAGAATGAAGAATATAACTTAATATTCTGTTTGTTTCACTTAGAGTTTTTACTTCTATTCTGTGTGCCAAGAAACCAGACTATTAAAATGTTTTACATTATAAATATATAAAATATGTGCTCTAAAAAGGGGTTGAATAATGTCTACAGGCTTCACAACAGCTATGTCCACTACCTTGGTTCCAAATTCATAGACACATTTTAGAAGCTAAAACTGCCTAATTGTAATTTCTAGTTAAGAAATCTATTAGAAGATACTGAATACGTTTTAAAAATTAAGACGTCCTACTCAAAACTATTTCTAAAACATTGCTTTCAAATACAAATGGAGCTATGTTAAAACTAGTCCACCTTCCTCTATCTGTATGTATAGTTAGTACAAACAAATGCACAGTTAGTGTACAAAACTGATCAAATGAAAACCTCAAAGTCTACTTTTGTCTAGTTTTACTTTAAATGAAGCTAAATAAAAGATATTAAGCAGGTTAAATATCATTCTCAATAGATTTTATTTACTTCATTTTACCAACTTTTCTATTTCTGAATAAGGAGACAATAAAACTCATTTTATTGCACACTGACCATGAATATGAATGATTATTTTAAAACACTTCAAAGCTCTCTAAGACATAAACTCCATATCCCAGCACTTACTTAACTACCTAGATTCTCATCTCCAAGAGAGCACAAATCTTCCCTTACCTAAGCTGTCCAAACTACTGCAAATGCAAAATCAGTCAAATTCAAAACAATCTGAAGCAATACAATCATCATGTGAATATCAAGTTCCTTTCAGATGCTTGAGGGAAGGGCAAGGAAAAGCTGAGGAGCTCTGGAAGAGACAGAAGACCCCCAGGAGGGCTGTACCTTAGCCAGAATCAGAAAAGGTCCAGGAAAAAAAAAAAATCATCAGGGGAAGAAGAACTTCTATTGGCATTCAGAACCAAAGGAGGTCTTGTGTGCAGGAACAGATCAGAAAGCAGACTGTTTAAATCAGCTTGAACATAGCTATTTTAAACCAAGCAAAGAACAGAAATATAAATTTTTTTAAAAAAACACTATACACTGATTTAAGCTATGTGGCTTAAATTGTAATCGGCCTCAGTTTACGATAAAAGTATTTATGGTATCATAGATATTTATTCATAATAAATCCACCTAAGTAATGTATTTCCTCATCAGAATACACAAATAAAAGTTCTCTACTACTTGTCATCCTGGCTCTTTCAGATCAAAGCCTACTGGAAAACTGAACTTCAAATAAGCAAGTAGTTTTTGGTTTAATGACTTCTACAGCCAAGTTGCAGCACAATTTTAATAGAAAAGTTCTTCCCTAAAGTATGATAATAAATTTCAGAAAACAAGCTTATTTGATCTTATAAAGTTTATTTCACATGCCAAATCAATACCAGAGATATTAATTACAACTACCATTTGGCGTGACAGGAAAAGACAAAGTATTTCATTATTTCAAAGGGCTAAGATGTGGAGACACAAGTTAACTAAAGCACAGCACTAAATGTCTTTAACTCTGGCAACTCCACACAGCAGATATGAGAACACAAATTTACACACTTGGGTTTGAATCCAGACTCTCCCACTTAAAGTTGTGTGACTTTGGGCAAAGTATTAAGCCTGAGATTTTCCATTTGCCAAATGGGGTAATAATGCTTTTATACAAATAAAATAATGCAGGTAAAGTGCTTAGCTGGGAATGCATAGGCACACAGAAAGCAACTGATAAACATTACTTGTTGATACCTCTATTACACTCTAGTAGTACTGTATCAAAATAAACTGTTTTGCTCACAGAAGCAATATCCTACTCTCAGAAGTGGCATTAGGCTGTGATAAGACATCGAAAACCTCTGGAACATGGTTGCTAACAATCACGACTACTAGAATCAAGTAATATAAGAAATTATTGATGGTATACAGGCATCAGAATAAAAAGAAACTGATATGGTTTGGCTGTGTCCCCACTCAAATCTCATCTTGAATTGTAGCTCCCATAATCCTCACATGTCATGGGAGGGACCTAGTGGCAGGTAAAAGAATCAAGGGGGCAGGTTTTCCTGCGCTATTCTTATGAAAGTGAGTAAGTCTCACAAGATCGGATGGTTTTATAAAGGGCAGCTCCCCTGCACACACTCTTTGCTCCTCCTTCACCTTCTGTCATGATTGTGAGGCCTCCCCAGCCATGTGGAACTGTGAGTCCATTAAACATCTTTTTCTTTATAAATTACCCAGTCTTGAGCATTTCTTCATAACGGTATGAAAATTGACTAATACAGAAACCTAACAAGTACAGGTGCTTTTCTTGTCTTATTTGCGGGATCCAAGACTGTCTAAACCAGCCCCATATTCCCTCTTTAGTAACTTTATGCTGAAATGAATTCTTTCTCCAGAACAGGGAGTCTATAAGTAGGCTTGAAAGGCAGCACCATGAACTGTCCCTCACCACAATAGTGCAAAAAAATTTGCATATGTGTTTCTATGGGAGAAGATTCGAAGATTTTAAACTTATAACAGAGTCTATCTCTTAAAATCTATTAAGAGCTGGGCACAGTGGTTGATGCTTCTAATCCTAGAACTTTGGGAGTCAAGGTGGGAAGATCGCTTGAGCTCAGGAGTTCAAGAACAGCCTGGGCAATACAGTAAGACCTCATCTCTATTAAAAATAAAAAATATCAGGTGCAGTGGCACATGCCTGTAGTCCTGCCTATCTGGGAGGCTGAGGCAGGAGGATCATTTGAGCCCAGAAAATAAAGCAGCAATGAACAATGGTCATGCTACTGCATTCCAGCCTGGGTGACAGAGTGAGATCTCACCTCTGGGGGAAAAAAAAAGCAAAAACCACTCACTAGTCTGGCTAAAAAAGCACAGGACTGGAATGAAAGAGACTCTGAACTCTGTTCTTCCCACCTATGTTCTGTCAAAAGCAGAGGGGACAATGAAAAAGCTCATATTAAATGAAGTTTTAAACCTGAATAATATCAAACCTAGACCACAACCTTAGTGCAAACTCTGAATCCTCTATATTTAACTGACTTAATAATAGCTAACATTTGTTGAACATTATGTGCCAAGGACTATGTCAAACACATGTATTGCCCATTCAATCCTTACAACACCCCCATGAGGCACAATAATATTGACTCTATTTTACTGATGTGCAAACAGATTTAAAGAGGTCAAATAATCCAAATACACATAGCTGGTAACACAAAAGATGCAACCTATCTGTGCATCTATTAAGCTAAAATTCTTTTTTTATTTTTTGAGACGGAGTCTAGATCTGTCGCCCAGGCTGGAGTGCAGTGGTGTGATCTCGGCTCACTGCAAGCTCTGCCTCCGGGGTTCATGCCATTCTCCTGCCTCAGCCTCCCGAGTAGCTGGGACCACAGGCACCCACCACCACACCCGGCTAATTGTTTTGTTTTTGTATTTTTAGTAGAGATTGGGTTTCACCGTGTTAGCCGGGATGGTCTCGAACTCTTGACCTCACGATCCGCCCACCTCAGCCTCCCAAAGTGCTGGGATTACAGGCTTGAGCCACAGCGCCTGGCCTTAAGCTAAAATTCTTAACCAAGTGATAAAACTACCTCTAAGATATTATTTCAATTCCATGATCTCCAAGAAATTTAATTATCAAGGAATAGAACACCACTAGCTAAAGTAAATTAACCCCAAATGCTGAATGCAGTGTTTCTCATATACAGAAGAATATAAAGACTAAAATCTCACATATGAATTGATACTCAATGTAGAAAGCTTTAACAGCTTAAAAGCTTTAAAGCTTAAAAAGACAAAATCAACCAGTAGCTAACCATTTTCAAATTACCTCTGAACAATAAAACTAATTTAAAGGAAAACAGAAGTCAACATTGATTAGATCCTAGGTCACAAATGAACTATTTTCAAGCTATTACACAGGCTATGCTCTTATAAAACAGAAAACTCGGCCAGGCACGTGGCTCACACCTGTAATCCCAGCCCTTTGGGAGGCAAAGCCGGGCAGATCACCTGAGGTCAGGAGTTCGAGGCCAGCCTGACCAACATGGTGAAACTCTGCCTCTACTAAAAATATAAAAATTAATCAGGCATGGTGGTGGGCACCTGTAATCTCAGCTACTCGGGAGGTTGAGACAGGAGAATAGCTTGAACCTGGGAGGCGGAGGTTGCAGTGAGCAGAGATCCTAGCTTGGGCAACAAAGTGAGACTCTGTCTCAAAAAAAAAAACACACAAAAACTCAAACATTTTTCTGCAAATAAGCTCCATGACACCTATATGAACAGAGAATACTAAAGAATAAAAGTTTGAGTTTTGAAATATCTAGAATACCACATCATGAAACTATTCATCACACCTTTTTTTTCCCTTTTTGCTTTTGTCGAGACAGGGTCTTACTGTGTCACCCAGTCTAGAGTACAGCAGTATGATCACAGCTCACTGCAGCCTCAACCTCTTGGGCTCAATCAATCCTTCCACCTCAGCCTCCCAAGTAGCTGGGACCAAAGGCACATGCCATGACAACCGACTAATTTTTGTATTTTTTGTAGAGATGAGGTTTCACCATGTTGCCCACACTGGTCTTGAGCCCCGAGCTCAAGCAATCCTCTCCTCTCGGCCTCTCAAGATGCTGGGATTATACACATGAGCCACCACACCCAGTCACCGTTTTTCTTTGAGACGGAGCCTCACTCTGTCACCCAGGCTATAGTGCAGTGGCTCAACCTTGGCTCACCGATCTCGGCTCACTCCACCTCCCAGGTTCAGGCAATTCTCTTGCCTCAGTCTCTCAAGTAGCTGGGATTACAGGCACATGCCACCATGCCTGGCTAATTTTGGGGTTTTTTTTTGTTTTTTTGTACTTTTAGTAGAGACGGGGTTTTGCCACGTTGGTGAGACTGGTCTCAAACTCCTGACATCAGGTAATCTGCCTGCCTTGGCCTCCCAAAGTGCTGGGATTATGGGCATGAGCCACCATGCCCCGCCCCAGCCACCTTTTTACTTATGCCACTTGAAAAGTTTAATATTAATTCTCTTGATGGTCCTATCACTCTTACACTTGAAATTTCCTATTTTAATCATATACTTTGAAACATCATTTTCCCCACTAAACTCTTCACTGAAATATTAACAAACTTCAAACCCTAAATCAACTATCAAAACTTTATATTGATCCATTCCAAGATGGCCAAATAGGAACGGCTCCGGTCTACAACTCCCAATGTGATTGACGCAGAAGATTGGTGATTTCTGCATTTCCAACTGAGGTACCTGGTTCTTCTCACTGGGACTGGTTGGACAGTGGGTGCAACCCATGGAGGGTAAGCTGAAGCAGGGTGGAGTGTCGCCTCACCTGGGAAGTGCAAGGGGTCGGGGGATTTCCGTTTCCTAGCCGAGGGAAGCCAGGACAGACTTTACCTGGAAAAATGGGACACTCCTGCCCAAATACTGTGCTTTTCCCAAGGTCTTAGCAACAGCAGACAAGGAGATTCTCTCCTGTGCCTGGCTCCAGGGGGTCCCATGCCCACAGAGCCTTGCTAGCTCAGCAGTCTGAGATCAAACTGCAAGGTGGCAACCTGGTTTGGGGAGCAGTGTCCACCATTGCTTAGGCTTGAGGAGGCAAACAAAGTGGCCTGGAAGCTCGAACTGGGTGGAGCCCACCACAGCTCAGCACAGTCTACTGCTTCTATAGACTCTACCTCTGTGGGCAGGGCATAGCTGAACAAAAGAGAACAACTGCTGCAAACTTAAACGTCCCTGTCTGATGGCTTTCAAGAGAGCAGTGGTTACCCCAGCATGGCGGCTGAGCTCTGAAAATGGACAGACTGCCTCCTCAAGTGGGTACCTGAGCCCCATGTGGCCTACCGGGAAAAACCTCCTAGTAGGGGCCCACAGACGCCTCATATAGGCAGGCAGCTGCCCGTCTGGGATGAAGCTTCCAGAGGAAGGATCAGGCAGCAATATTTGCTCTTCTGCAATATTTGCTGTTCTACAGCCTCCGCTGGTGATACCCAGGCAAACAGGCTCTAGAGTGGAACTCGAGCAAACTCCAACAGACTTGCAGTTGAGGGACCTGACTGTTAGAAGGAAAACTAACAAACAGGAAGGAATAGCACCCACATCAACAACAAAAAAAAAACATTTACACCAAAACCCCATCTATAGGTCACCAACATCAAAGACCAAAGGTAGATAAAACCACAAAGATGGGGAGAAACCAGAGCAGAAAAGCTGAAAATTCCAAAAACCACAGTGCCTCTTCTCCTCCAAAGGATTGCAGCTCCTTACCAGCAATGGAACAAAGTTGGATGGAGAATGACTTCCATGAGTTGACACAGTAGGCTTCAGAAGCTCAGTAATAACAAACTTCTCCGAGCTAAAGGACTATGTTTGAACCCATTGCAAGGAAGCTAAAAACCTTGAAAAAAGGTTAGACGAATGGCTAACTAGAATAAACAATGCAGAGAAGACCTTAAATGACCTGATGGAGCTGAAAAACACAGCATGAGGGGAGGTTCCAAGATGGCCCAATAAGAACAGCTCCAGTCTACAGCTCACAGTGTGAGCGACGAAGAAGACAAGTGATTTCTGCATTTCCAACTGAGGTACCAAGTTACCCTCATTGGGGCTTGTTGGACAGTGTGTGCAGTCCGTGGAGCATGAGCCAAAGCAGGGCGGGGCATCGCCTCACCCAGGAAGCGCAAGGGGTAGGGGAAGTCCCTTTCCTAGCCAAGGGAAGTCGTGACAGAAGGTACGTGGACAATCAGGACACTCCCACCCTAATACTGAGCTTTTCCCAACAGTCTTACCAAATGGCACACCAGGAGATTATATCCTGCGCCTGGCTCAGAGGGTACCACGCCCACAGAGCCTTGCTCACCACTAGCACAGCAGTCTGAGATTGAACTGCAAGGCCGCAGCGAGGCTGGGAGAGGGGCGTCAGCCATTGCTGAGGCTTGAGTAGGTAAACAAAGCAGTCAGGAAGGTCGAACAGGGTGGAGCCCACCACAGCTCAAGGACGCCTGCCTGCCTCAGTAGACTCCACCTCTGGGGGCAGGACATAGCTGAACAAAGGGCAGCAGAAACTTCTGCAGACTTAAACATCCCTCTCTGACAGCTTTGAAGAGAGTAGTGGCTCTCCCAGCATGGAGTTTGAGATCTGAGAACAGACACACTGCCTCCTCAAGTGGGTCCCTGACCACTGAGTAGCCTAACTGGGAGGCACCTCCCAGTAGGGGCTGACTGACACCTCATATGGTCGGGTGCTCCTCTGAGACGAAGCTTCCAGAGGAAGGATCAGGCAGCAACATTAGCCATTCTGCAATATTTGCTGTTCTGCAGCCTCCGCTGGTGATATCCAGGCAAACAGGGTCTGGAGTGGACCTCCAGCAAACTCCAGCAGACCTGCAACTGTGGGTCCTGACTGTTAGAAGAAAAACTAATAAACAGAAAGGACACCCACACCACAATACCATCTGTATGTCACCATCACCAAAGACTAAAGGTAGATAAAACCACAAAGATGGGGAGAAACCAGAGCAGAAAAGCTGAAAATTCTAAAAATCAGAGCGCTTCTTCTCCGCCAAAGGAATGCAGCTCCTTGACAGCAACAGAACAAAGCTGGACGGAGAATGACTTTGACGAATTGAGAGAAGAAGACGTCAGACAATAGGTAATAACAAACTTCTCTGAGCTAAAGGAGGCTGTTGAAACCCATCACAAAGAAGCTAAAAACCTTGAAAAATGATTAGACAAATGGCTCACCAGAATAAACAGCATAGAGAAGACCTTCAATGACCTGGTGGAACTGAACCATCAACTGACCATGGCACAAGAACTATGTGATCCATGCACAAGTTTCAGTAGCTGATTCAATCAGGTGGAAGAAAGGGTATCAGTGATTGAAGATTAAATTAATGAAATGAAGTGAGAAGAGAAGTTTAGAGAAGAAAAGAGTAAAAATAAATGAACAAAGCCTCCAAGAAATATGGGACTATGTGAAGAGACCAAATCTACATCTGACTGGTGTACCCGAAAGTGATGGGGAGAATGGAACCGAATTGGAAAACACTATGCAGGATATTATCCAGGAGAACTTCCCCAACCTAGAAAGGCAGGCCAACATTCAAATTCAGGAAATACAGAGAATACCACAAAGATACTCCTTGACAAGAGCAACCTCAAGACACATAATTGTCAGACTGACCAAGGTTGACATGAAGAAAAAAAATGTTAAGGGCAGCCAGAGAGAAAGGTCGGTTTATGCACAAAGGGAAGCCATTCAAATTAACAGCGGATGTCTCGGCAGAAACTCTACAAGCCAGAAGAGAGTGGGGGCCAATACTCAACATTCTTAAAGGAAACAATTTTCAACCCAGAATTTCATATCCAGCCAAACTAAGCTTCATAAGTGAAAGAGAAATAAAATCCCTTACAGACAAGCAAATGCTGAGAGATTTTGTCACCACTAGGCCTGTCTTAGAAGAGTTCCTGAAAGAAGCACTAAACATGGAAAGAAACAACCAGTACCAGCCACTACAAAAACAGACCAAATTGTAAAGACCATCGAAGCTATGAAGAAACTGCATCAATTAATTGGCAAAATAACCAGCTAACATCATAATGACAGGATCAAATTCACACATAACAATATTAATATTAAATGTAAATGGACTAAATGTCCCAATTAAAAGACACAGACTGGCAAACTGGATAAAGAGTCAAGACCCATCAATGTGCTGTATTCAGGAGATCCATCTCACCTGCAGAGACACACACAGGCTCAAAATAAAGGGATGGAGGAACATCTACCAAATAAATTGAAAGCAAAAAAAAAGAAAAAAGCAGGGGTTGCAATCCCAGTTTCTGATAAAATAGACTTCAAATCAACAAAGATCAAGAGAGAAAGAAGGCCATTACCTAATGGTAAAGGGATCAATTCAACAAGAAGAGCTAACTATCCTAAATATATATGTACCTAATCTAGGAGTACCCAGATTCATAAAGCAAGTCCTTAGAGACCTACAAAGAGACTCAGACTCCTACACAATAGTAATGGGAGACTTTAACACCCCACTGTCAATATTAGACAGATCAACGAGACAGAAGGTTAACAAGGATATCCAGGACTTGAACTCAGCTCTGCACCAAGCAAACCAGATAGACATCTACAGAACTCTCCACCCCAAATCAACAGAATATACATTCTTCTCAGCACCACATCACACTTATTCTAAAATTGACCACATAATTAGAAGTAAAGCACTCCTCAGCAAATGTAAAAGAACAGATAACACAACAAATGGTCTCTCGGACCACTATACAATCAAATTAGCACTCAGGATTAAGAAACTCATTCAAAACCGCACAACTACATGGAAACGGAACAACCTGCTCCTGAATGACTACTGGGTACATAATGAAGTGAAGGCTGAAATAAAGATGTTCTTTGAAACCAATGACAACAAAGACACAACATCCCAGAATCTCTGGGACACACTGTTTAAAGCAGAGTGTAGAGGGAAATTTACAGCACTAAATGCCCACAAGAGAAAGCAGGAGAGATCTAAAATTCACACCCTAACATCACAATTAAAAGAACCAGAGAAGCAAGAGCAAACAAATTCAAAAGCTAGCAGAAGGTAAGAAATAACTAAGATCAGAGCAGAACTGAAGGAGACAGAGACATAAAAACCCCTTCAAAAAATCAATGAATCCAGGAGCTGATATTTTGAAAAGATCAACAAAATTGATAGACCGCTAGCCAGACTGATAAAGAAAAGAGAGAATAATCAAATAGACACAATAAGAAAATGATAAAAGGGATATCACCACCAATCCCATAGAAATACAAACTACCATCAGAGAATACTATAAATACCTCTAGGCAAATAAACTATAAAATCTAGAAGAAGTGGATAAATTACTAGATACATACACACTCCCAAGACTAAACCAGGAAGAAGCTGAATGTCTGAATAGACCAATAACAGGCTATGAAATTGAGGCAATAATTAACAGCCTACCAACCAAATAAACTCCAGGACCTGACGAATTCACAGCAGAATTCTACCAGAGGTACAAAGAGGAGCTAGTACCATTCCCTCTGAAACTATTCCTATTAGTAGAAAAAGAGGGAATCACCCCTAACTCATTTTATGAGGCCAGAATCATCCTGATACCAAAGCCTGGCAGAGACACAACAAAAAAAAAAGAGAATTTTAGACCAATATCCCTGATGAACATCAATGCAAAAATCCTCAATAAAATACTGGCAAACCAAATCCAGAAGAACATCAAAAAGCTTATACACCACGATCAAGATGGCTTCTTCCCTGGAATGCAACACTGGTTCAACATGTGCAAATCAATAAATGTAATCCATCAAATAAACAGAGTCAAAGACAAAAACCACATGATTATCTCAATAGATGCAGAAAAGACCTTTGACAAAATTCAACAGCCTCCATGGTAAAAACTCAATAAACTAGGTATTCATGGAACATATCTCAAAATAATAAGAGCTACTTATCACAAACCCACAGCCAATATCATAATGAATGGACAAAAACTAGAAGCATTTCCTCAAATAATAAAAGCTATTTATGACAAACCCACAGCCAATATCATAATGAATGGACAAAAACTAGAAGCATTTCCTCTGAAAACCGGCACAAGACAAGGATGCCCTCTCTCACCACTCCTATTCAACGTAGTGTTGGAAGTTCTGGCCAGGCCAATCAGGCAAGAGAAAGAAATAAAGGGTATTCAATTAGGAAAAGAGGGAGTCAAATTGTCCCTGTTTGCAGATGACATGATTGTATATTTAGAAAACCCCATGGTCTCAGCCCAAAATCTCCTGAAGCTGATAAGCAACTTCAGCAAAGTCTCAGGATACAAAATCCATGTGCAAAATCACAAGTATTCCTCTACACCAATAACAGACAGAGAGCCAAATCATAAGTGAACTCCCATTCACAACTGCTACAAAGAGAATAAAATACCTAGGAATCCAACTTATAAGGGATGTGAAGGACCTCTTCAAGGAGAACTACAAACCACTGCTCAATGAAATAAAAGAGGGCACAAACAAATGGAAGAACATTCCATGCTCATGGATAGGAAGAAAGGGTAATTTATAGATTCAATGCCATCCCCATCAAGCTACCAATGACTCTTCACAGAATTGGAAAAGCTACTGTAAAGTTCATATGGAACCAAAAAAGAGCCCACATTGCCAAGACAATCCTAAGCCAAAGAACAAAGCTGGAGGCATCACGCTACCTGACTTCAAACTACAAGGCTACAGTAACCAAAACAGCATGGTACTGATACCAAAACAGATATACAGACCAATGGAACAGAACAGAGGCCTCAGAAATAACACCACACATCTACAACCACCTGATCTTTGACAAACCTGACAAAACAAGAAATGGGGAAAGGATTCCCTATTTAAAAAATGGTGCTGGGAAAACTGGCTAGCCATATGTAGAAAGTTGAAACTGGATCCCTTCCTTACAACTTCTACAAAATTAATTCGAGATGGATTAAAGACTTAAATGTTAGACCTAAAATTATAAAACCCTAGAAGAAAACCTAGGTAATTCAGGACATAGGCATGGGCAAGGACTTCATGACTAAAACACCAACAGCAGTAGCAACAAAAGCCAAAATAGACAAATAGGATATAATTAAACTAAAGAGCTTCTGCACAGCAAAAGAAACTACCATCAGAGTGAACAGGCAACCTACAGAATGGGAGAAAAGTTTTGCAATTTACCAATCTAACAAAGGGCTAATATCCAGAATCTACAAAATCTCAAACAAATTCACAAGAAAAAAACAACTCCATCAAAAGTGGGCAAAGGATATGAACAGACACTTCTCAAAAGAAGACATTTATGCAGCCAACAGACACATGAAAAAAATGCTCATCAATGGTCATTAGAGAAATGCAAATCAAAACCATAATGAGATACCATCTGACACCAGTTAGAATGGCAATCATTCAAAAGTCAGGAAACAACAGATGCTGGAGAGGATGTGGAGAAACAGGAATATTTTACACTGTTGATGGGAGTGTAAATTAGTTCAACCATTGTGGAAGACAGTGTGGTAATTCCTCAAGGATCTAGATCCAGAAATACCATTTGACCCAGTGATCCCTTACTGGGTGTATACCCAGAGGATTATAAATATGTATTATATTTTACTATATATAGTAAAATATACTTTACTACTATATTTACTTTACTACTACAAAGACACATGCACACGTATGTTTATTGTGGCACTATTCACAATAGTAAAGAATTGGAACACAGCCAAATGTCCATCAACGATAGACTGGATTAAGAAAATGTGGCACATTCAGCAAACTATCGCAGGAACAAAAAACCAAACACCGCATGTTCTCACTCATAGGTGGGAACTGAACAATGAGATCACTTGGACTGGGGAAGGGGAACATCACACACCAGGGCCTATTATGGGGAAGGGGAAGGGGGGAGGGATTGCATTCTGAATTTTACCTGATGTAAATGATGAGTTGATGGGTGCAGCACACCAACATGGCACAAGTATACATATGTAACAAACCTGCACGTTATGCACATGTACCCTAGAACTTAAAGTATAATAATAAAAATAAATAAATAAATAAAAAGAAAATGTGGCACATATACACCATGGAATACTATGCAGCCATAAAAAAGGATGAGTTT
>NW_016812027.1:54480-65654 GCF_001698545.2 Rhinopithecus bieti
TTAGGAAAAGAAGAAGTCAAATTGTCCCTGTTTGCAGATGACATGATTGTATATTTAGAAAACCCCATGGTCTCAGCCCAAAATCTCCTGAAGCTGATAAGCAACTTCAGCAAAGTCTCAGGATACAAAATCCATGTGCAAAAATCACAAGTATTCCTCTACACCAATAACAGACAGAGAGCCAAATCATAAGTGAACTCCCATTCACAACTGCTACAAAGAGAATAAAATACCTAGGAATCCAACTTATAAGGGATGTGAAGGACCTCTTCAAGGAGAACTACAAACCACTGCTCAATGAAATAAAAGAGGGCACAAACAAATGGAAGAACATTCCATGCTCATGGATAGGAAGAAAGGGTAATTTATAGATTCAATGCCATCCCCATCAAGCTACCAATGACTCTTCACAGAATTGGAAAAAGCTACTGTAAAGTTCATATGCAACCAAAAAAGAGCCCACGTTGCCAAGACAATCCTAAGCAAAAAGAACAAAGTTGGAGGCATCATGCTACCTGACTTCAAACTACAAGGCTACAGTAACCAAAACAGCATGGTACTGATACCAAAACAGATATACAGACCAATGGAACAGAACAGAGGCCTCAGAAATAACACCACACATCTACAACCACCTGATCTTTGACAAACCTGACAAAAACAAGAAATGGGGAAAGGATTCCCTATTTAAAAAATGGTGCTGGGAAAACTGGCTAGCCATATGTAGAAAGTTGAAACTGGATCCCTTCCTTACAACTTCTACAAAAATTAATTCGAGATGGATTAAAGACTTAAATGTTAGACCTAAAATTATAAAAACCCTAGAAGAAAACCTAGGTAATTCAGGACATAGGCATGGGCAAGGACTTCATGACTAAAACACCAACAGCAGTAGCAACAAAAGCCAAAATAGACAAATAGGATATAATTAAACTAAAGAGCTTCTGCACAGCAAAAGAAACTACCATCAGAGTGAACAGGCAACCTACAGAATGGGAGAAAAGTTTTGCAATTTACCAATCTAACAAAGGGCTAATATCCAGAATCTACAAAAATCTCAAACAAATTCACAAGAAAAAAACAACTCCATCAAAAAGTGGGCAAAGGATATGAACAGACACTTCTCAAAAGAAGACATTTATGCAGCCAACAGACACATGAAAAAAATGCTCATCAATGGTCATTAGAGAAATGCAAATCAAAACCATAATGAGATACCATCTGACACCAGTTAGAATGGCAATCATTCAAAAGTCAGGAAACAACAGATGCTGGAGAGGATGTGGAGAAACAGGAACATTTTTACACTGTTGATGGGAGTGTAAATTAGTTCAACCATTGTGGAAGACAGTGTGGTAATTCCTCAAGGATCTAGATCCAGAAATACCATTTGACCCAGTGATCCCTTACTGGGTGTATACCCAGAGGATTATAAATATGTATTATATTTTACTATATATAGTAAAATATACTTTACTACTATATTTACTTTACTACTACAAAGACACATGCACACGTATGTTTATTGTGGCACTATTCACAATAGTAAAGAATTGGAACACAGCCAAATGTCCATCAACGATAGACTGGATTAAGAAAATGTGGCACATTCAGCAAACTATCGCAGGAACAAAAAACCAAACACCGCATGTTCTCACTCATAGGTGGGAACTGAACAATGAGATCACTTGGACTGGGGAAGGGGAACATCACACACCAGGGCCTATTATGGGGAAGGGGAAGGGGGGAGGGATTGCATTCTGAATTTTACCTGATGTAAATGATGAGTTGATGGGTGCAGCACACCAACATGGCACAAGTATACATATGTAACAAACCTGCACGTTATGCACATGTACCCTAGAACTTAAAGTATAATAATAAAAATAAATAAATAAATAAAAAGAAAATGTGGCACATATACACCATGGAATACTACGCAGCCATAAAAAAGGATGAGTTCATGTCCTTTACAGGGACATGGATGTAGCTGGAAACCATTATTCTCAGCAAACTATCACAAAGACAGAAAACCAAACACCATATGTTCTCTCTCATAGGTGGGAACTGAATAATGAGAACCCTTGGACACAGGGCAGGGAACATCACACACCAGTGCCTGTCAGGGGGTGGGGGGCTGGAGGAGGGATAGCATTAGGAGAAATACCTAATGTAAATGATGAGTTGATGGGTGCAGCAAACCAACAGGGCACATGTATACCTATGTATCAAACCTGCATATTGTGCACATGTACCCTAGAACTTAAAGTATAATAAAAAATAAAAAACGACTTTATATCGTAGGTTAATAAGCCTGCAGGCTGTAGTCCTTTGTAAGAAATAAAGCTCTCCTTTTCTATATTTATACGTCTCAGGATTTAAGTCAACACTATATATATTACTTATATTTACATACATATAAAATAAGTAAACATGTTTCATTCTGCTCTGTTCTACCTGTAAACTACTCTTAGATACACCATACATAAATGTTTCTTACATACCTACTTTCGCTGTTCTAGAATAACGCTACTGTTTATCCATATTTCCTTTTAAAATCAGATGTGTACAAAATAGCCAGCTAACAGAATACACACAGAATCCAGAACTGATTCATCAAAAGGTATTTTTAAAAAGGTAATCTTATTACTCTTATGTTATTTTTATATTTATTACAAACCTCAAATATTTTAACAGTAACAGGGATTTTCAAACTGGAAGCTAACACCTCCTTCCACATCTCAGTTTTTAAGGAGATATTTGACAGTAGTGATTTACTCTCAAGTACAAATGATGCCATATAGCACAAGAGGATTATCTTTACAAACAGGTTTACTTTTAAAAAGAAAAGCTCATAGATGTAAAACAAAATGTTAAAAAAATTTTAAAACTTTGTAGATTGTAAAGACAAAACTAAAGTGCTTTTCAAACTTCTGAAGGAGGAAGAGAAGGAAGGAAGAAAGAAGAAGGAAGGAAGGGAGGAGGAGGAGGAGGACCAAGTAAATGTATCTGTGTCTAAGAACCAACTTTCCTATATCTCTCAGATGTAGTAGGGGAAGGCTTCAGCTTAGGATGTAGAAAAGTGGAAAAGACCACTGTTCCTCTCACAACAACAAACATTCATCTGCAAAATCACAGCTGTACTTAACACCCATCAAAGGGCAAACAACCCCAAAAATAACTCAAAGAGAGAGAAAAGACTAGCACTTGTTTACCTGGAACAGACAAGCAAGAAAGAATTCAGCTGAAGCTTGTGATGAATTGCTGTAAGACTAAAGGTTTTTAGAAAGAGAATACAGAACCCCCAGAAGCCAAAGCTACATGGGTATCATCACCCACTCACAGGCTCTTCTCCACAGATCTCACCAGGTGCTCAGAAAAAAGACAGGAGGCCAGCCTCATTCAGGGTACAGGTCTAGGGGCGGCAAACAGCAGCCACCAAAACTCACCTTTATCTCTTCCAAACAAAAGCCTTAAGTAGGAGGTAAAATGGGATAGCAAAGCCCATCTTCCTCAGGACACAGCTAAAGACCCACTGCAGCTGAGGAAAGGGCACAGGAAAAAAAATCCTCTAACCCTGAAGGTGGGACAGGAATATATCTATTAGAGAGACCTTAGGCAGTGGTGGGGCAGGATCACTGAGAAGGGCAGATCTCTCCACTCCAGAGACACAGCCTGCCTCAGGCCGAAGCTGAACTAGAACACGAATATCTCCCCGATATGCCCACCACGCTCCAAGTATAAAGTAACAAGTAACAGCACTCTACTCCTAGCGGAAGAGTGTGTGAAGAGAAGCCCTCTCTGAGGGGCAGGCCCAAAGGAGAAACCTGAAGCTAATGGAACAAACACCAAGAAAAAGCTTCTGGAAAAGCAGGCCTCACCCTAAACATAAGATAACAACAAAGGAATTTGAAGTCTCTGAGGTACTGAGGGCAGTCATGGTGAGCAAAAATCCAAACCCAGATCAATTTGTGACTGAATTACCTGACATCTGCCCCCCAACACCAGCACACCACCCATACACTAAAAGCCTAGTGCAACAGAAAAGCCATGTCCAGTGAGTCTTCAGCTGTGCTCTGAGGAAGATGGGCTTTGCTATCCTATCTTACCTCCCACTTAAGGCACAACACCTATTTATCTCAGTCTCTACTGTCTTCAAAAGATGTCTAGTTTTTAACAAAAAATTATGAGGCATAAAAAGAAACAAGAAAAAAAAAAGACACACTGTCAAGTATGTTGACACAAAGCAATAAAGAAAACCATATTCACATATAACTCAGGTGTTGGCATTATCAGACAAAAAATTTAAAATAACTGTTCTTAGACTCTAGCCAAAAAGGTGGCCAACATGCATGAAGAGATGGGGCATCTTAGCATATACATATATATATGATATAGGAAATTACCAAATGGATATGCTAGAAATGAAAAATATCATAACAGAGATGACGAATACCTTTGAGAAGCTCACCAATATACTCAGCAAAACTGAGGGTGGGAAAGAATCAGTGAAACTGAAAATAGAAATTATATATACTGAAATGTAACAGTAAAAAATAATGGAAATAAACAAAGAATAGAACATTTAAGAGACGTGGGGCAGTATCAAAAAGTCTGACACATATGCAATAAAAATTACAGAAAGAGATGATAAAGAAGTTACAAAAGAAATATGTAAAGAGACAATGAATGACTAAGAATTTTCCAAAATTAATGAAGACTCTAAACCACAGATCCAAGAACATTAAACAACACTAAGGATAAACAGAAACACACACATATACATAACACACATCACACACATGTACTTAACACATCATATTCAAACAGCCCAAAACAAGAAATACAGAAAAAATATTGAAGACAGCCAGAGAAAACAAGACACACTAAATACAGAAGAAGGATAAGAATTATAGCTGACTTCTAGCCAGAAACTTTGCTAGCCAGAAACTTTGCAAGCCAGAACAGATGAATATGATGTGTTTAAAGTACGAAAGAAAGTAAAAACAAGAAAAACACCTGTGAACCCACATTATACTTATCGATAATATCTCTCAAAGATGAATGAAAATAAAGTGTTTTCAGACAAAATCAGAGAATTGATTATTAGCAGACCTGCCCTTCCAAAATATTAAAGAAAATTTTCTGGCAAAAGATTATATGATACAAAACATGGATTTCCACATACATACCCACACACACAAATGAAAAGCGCTGAAATGGTATTAACAAAGGCCAATGTAAAATTCATTTTTCCTTATTTTTAATTCTTTTAAAATTAAAAGCAAATTAAAATTAAAATCTAAAGCAAAAGTAGTGACACATGGAAACAGAAGGATGGTGACCAGAGGCCAGGAAGGGTAGTGGGCAGAAGCCAGGGCACCAGAGAGGTAGAGATGGTTAATGAATACAAAAATTATTAGAAAGAATGAACTTTGTATTTGATAGCACAACAGGGTGACTATAGTCAAAATAATTGTAGATTTTAAAATAACTAAAAGAGTATAACTAAACTGTAACACAAAGGATAAATGCCTGAGGGGATGACTACCCCATTTTCCATAGTGTAATTATTACACAATGCATGGCTATATCAAATATCTCATATATCCTATAAATATACACACCTACTATGTACCCATTAAAATTAAAAAAAAATTTTAAAGGTAATGTTCTGTGTGTTTCTAGCATATATAAAATAAAATACATTTAAAATTGTATAAAGGTTGGGAGGGGGGAACTGAGAGTACTCTGCTGGGAGGTCTTTACAGAACACATGAAGCAGAGTAATATTATTTGAATATAATTAGAGACATATATTGTAAAAACTAGGGCATCACTAAAAAACATTTTTAAGAGATATAAATAATGATGAAATAGGGGAGAAGACAGAGTCATTAACAGATACTCAACTGATCCCAAAAAAAGGTGAAAAGAAAGGAAAAGAAACAAAGAATAGTTGGAATAAACAGAAAATAGATGGTAAAATGACAGATTTTAATCCAAGGAGATCAGTAATTATATTAAATATAAATGGCATAAGCACATTAATTAAAAGAGACTGTCAACTTAATATATAGACGTCAACTTCATATATAAAGTAGATTTTTTGGTTGGCAACCTATAGTTGGGTCTGCAAAAGCATTTTTAACATTTTACAAAATGTTAAAAAAAAAAAAAAAGTACAAAAGCATTTTGAAGCATTTGAGAACATTTTGCCCAATAATGGCAGGTTATATATTCTTTCAAGTGCATGCAGGAGTGCTAATTTCAGAGTTTTAAAATTTTTAGCAACGTTATATCTACATGGTTTCTTAAATCTGTATCTGCACTCAATCTGTTATACAATACGTTGTTTTGGTTGAAAATGAAGAAATCTGCTTCACACAGGTATACTGTTAGAAAAGGGAGGAACTTAAGCTCTCTGAAAGGAAGGTCCCAAGAGTCCTTAGATCATACTTAGAAAAACTATTAGGAAATAAGCTGCATACAAAGTTAACAAGCTATTTCTCTTCTCCACATTCTCAACACTCAGTGGGCAGAGAACTTTATAACAAATACTAACTACACTGGTTAAAGAGCTAGTCAAGAAATAAACATTGTTAGTAAATATTCCAGAGTGAGTTAACTTATTGTGTGGAAATCACTGATGTACCTGGATTCACTGCAAACTAAATGATAATGTAAATATAATAAAGTAGAAAAGAACATAACATCCTAAGCTTCCAGTCTAATAATTTGCCCAAAAGACCGTAAAGATTAAATAATACAAAGTACTGAACATGATTTGTAGACTCTAAAGCAGTATATATTTATATGTACATGTAAGAGAATCTGATAAGCACTAGCTTCTTCTGATAGTTATAGAAAGAATATTACCTTTCCTCATAAAGAGTTTGAGATTTCGCTTTGGGGAAAAAAATCTCTTTTCTGGTTATATAAACAGAAAGGATGAACCAAATTTTTCAATTTTGCCAGAAAAAATGGAAAGAATCAAAAGGGAAGGAAGGAGTGTGTATGTGTGTAAAATGAAGCAACAGAGTAAATAAGGCAATTATTTACTGTAGCAATACAACTGTACAAAAAAACAAAATATAATCACAATATACTAGAAAGTGCAGGTGTAAACAATATTTACATAGTAATAAATAAAGAACTCCAAATACTAGTCTAACCTAAAATCATTGTTACATGTAACAGAAGGACTGTGGGGAGAAAGGAAGTATGTGCGTTGGGGAAAAGGGACAACACAAGCTTTAGAAAAGCTGAAGCTTTACTCTCCATAGCAGCAAATGAGTAGAAGACAACTAAAACTTAAAAATCAAGAAATGGAAATTCACTTCCAGCATGACAGAATGAGGAAGTCAACAAATTCGCTTCTCAAAATACCATAAATATGGATCAAACTCTAAAACAACTGTTTCAGTATTCTGACTAAAGGCACACAACATAACAAACTGAGAAACATCTATTCATGGAAACTACTGAACTCTGGTAAGAACAGCATGAGTCTGTGGCATTCTTGATTAGAACTGCTCTCATTCCCCACAACTCTCTCGGCAACGTATTTCAACCAAGGTAGGGCAAATCATAAAAATTGGCACCCTCACTGCAACTCCCAGAAGGAACCCAAAATGACCAAGTAGAAAGTATGCCAGAAATGCAGGGTTGGTTTACAAAAGTCAATCAGTGTAACTCACCATATTAACAGAGTAAGAGGACAAAGATCACATGATTATCTCCACAGATCATGGCAACAGAAAAGCATCTGGAAAAATCCAACACCATTCATGATTTAAAAAAAAAAAAAAAAACCTCTCAACAAACTGGAAACAGAAGAGAGGTTCCTGAGATCAACAAAGGGCATCTACCAAAAAAAACCTACAGTCAATATCATCCTTAATGGTGAATGCTTTCTCTTAAAATTGGGAATAAGGCAGGGATGTTACTCTTTGTACTTCTATTCTCACTATCCTAGAAGCTGTAGCCAGTTTAATAAAGCAAAAGGAGGAAAAAAGGTGGATTGTTTAAAGATAACCACTTTGGAAGGAACAAGCAAACATTTTTAATTGCAAAAGACATTGTCATAATGTATATGGAATCCCAAGGAATCTAAGCATGCATATGCCCCAGCACACAAACTACTAGAATTAGTGAAGGAGGTTAGCAAGGTAGAATGATACAAGATCAATAGATGAAAGACAACTTTATTTCTAACTACGAGCAACAAACAATCCAAAGAGGAAATTAAAATAATTCCACCTAAAATAACATAAAAAGGATAAAATACTGAGTAACAAATTTAATAACAGAAGTGTAAGATTTGTGCAATTAAAACTAAAGAACATGACTGAGAAATTACAAAAATCTAAATAAATGGAGAAAAATCCATATTCACAAAATCAATGCTGTTAGGGTATCAATTCTCCCCAAACTGGCTTACAATGTTAACGCAATCCTTATCAAAATCACAGCAGGGTTTTATTTTTATTTTAATTTTTTATTTTTTGTAGAAACAGGCTGAGTCCAAAATCTAAATGAAATGCAAAGGACTCTGAATAGCCAAAACAATTCTGAAAAAGAAGACAGTTAAAAGACTGACTCACTATAAAGCAACATTAGTCAAGAAAGGCATATTGGCATAAAGACAGGCATATAGTTCAACAGATCAGAATTGAGTCCAAAAATAAATCCTACATCACTGGTCAATAGCTTTGCAAGAAAAGGGTCCAAACAATTCAAAGGGAAAAGTACAAAAATAGACCTATCCATATATGGCCAAGTGATTTTCAACAAAAGTACAAAAGATAACTTACAAAATATAGTCTTTTAACAAACAGTGGAGGAATATTTGGATACCCATAGCAAAAAGATGCATTTAGACCCTCACACAAATAAAGACCAATAATCATATACAATAAACAAAAATTAATTCAAAATGTATTATACACCTAAACACAAGAGATAAACCACAAACATCTAGAAGAAAATATAAGAGAAAATCTTTATGGCCATGGGTTATGCAAAAGGATCTTAGACATGATAGTAACAGGACAAGACCAAAAAAAGTGATAAATCAGACCCTTAAAATTGAATGTTTTTGTGCTTAAGGCACCACTAAGAAGCCACACACTGGGATAAAATATCTGCAAATTGTTAAGCAACAAAACAAAGCAACTTCTATCTCCAATACAGAACACTTACAACAAAATATATTTTAAAAATAAACTTAATAGTAAGAAGTCACCACATTGTCTTCCACAATGGTTGAACCAGTTTACAGTCCCACCAACAGTGTAAAAGTGTTCCTATTTCTCCACATCTCTCAACCATTGTGGAAGACAGTGTGGTGATTCCTGAAGGATCTAGAACGAGAAATACCATTTGACCAGCAATTCTATTACTGGGTATATAACCAAAGGAATATAAATCATTCTGCCATAAAGACACATACAAACATATGTTTACTGCAGCGCTATTCACAACAGCAAAGACTTGGAACCAATCCAAATGCCCATCAATGATAGACTGAATAAAGAAAACAGAGCACATATACACCATGGAATACTATGCAGCCATAAAAAAGAAATGAGTTCATGTCCTTCGCAGGGACATGGATGAAGCCGGAAGTCATCATTCTCAGCAGATTAACAAAGGAACAGAAAACTAAACACCTCACGTTTTCACTTGTAAGTGGGAGTTGAACAATGAGAAGACACGGACACAGGGAAGGGAACATCACAAACCAGGCCCTGTCGGGGGTGGGGTGCAAGGGGAGGGAGAGCATTAGGACAAATACCTAGTGCACACGGGGCTTAAAACCTAGATGATGGGATGACAGGTGCAGCAAACCACCATGGCACATGTACACCTATGTAACAGACCTGCACGTTCTGCACATGTATCCCAGAACTTCAAGTAAAAAAAAAAAAAGAAAGAAATCATTTAATTTTTCCATAAAAGTGGGTGAATTTTATAGTATGTACAATATATCCTAATAAGGCTACTTAAACAAAACCAAGGAATGGCAGTATATGATCATTATTTACAATATAAAGGTAAATGCCCACATAAGTCAGGGGCAAGAACTGTTGGTAGAAAATGATTAAAATGGGGTCATTATTCTACCAAAAAAATCTTTGTACAGTTACTTAAAACTGTATATAAAATAACCTGTATACAAAGATGTATCACTTTTATAAATATTAAAATACTTTAAAAATATTCTCTACAAGCTAAAAAAAGGTTTGGGGGTCCAAACACATATGATAAAACTAAAATTATAGCTACAGAATGACAAAGATTATCAAAATTCAACCTAATGATTACCTATGGAGCAGGGAAATGGAAACATACCAGTGCTTCAGCAGTATTGATAATGTTTCATTTCTTTAAATTGACCGGTGGGCTCACAGTTCATAGATGACTCATTATTATGCCTTTTAACTTGTGTTTCAAGTATTCTTTGGTATGCATTAAATATATCATAATTAAAAACTGGGAGAAAGTACTATTTTGAAAATTGTCTTCAAAGCTACAAATAATGACTCTATAAAATGTAATCTATGGGGCAGAGCAAGATGGCCGAATAGGAACAGCTCCAGTCTCCAACTCCCAGCCCGAGTGACACAGAAGACCAGCGATTTCTGCATTTTCAACTGAGGTACTGGGGTCATCTCACTAGGGAGTGCCGGACAATTGGTGCCAGTCAGCTGCTGCAGCCTGACCAGCGAGAGCTGAAGCAGGGCGAGGCATCGCCTCACCTGAGAAGCGCAAGGGGGAAGGGAATCCCTTTTCCTAGCCAGGGGAACTGAGACACACAACACCTGGAAAATCGGGTAATTCCCACCCCAATACTGCGCTTTAAGCAAACTGGCACACCAGGAGAATATATCCCACACCTGGCCGGGAGGGTCCCACGGCCACGGAGCCTCCCTCATTGCTAACACAGCAGTCTGCGGCGATCTATCCGCAAGGCAGCAGGGAGGCTGCGGGAGGGGCGCCCGCCATTGCTGAGGCTTAAGTAGGTAAAAAAAGCCCATGGGAAGCTCGAACTGGGTGGAGCTCACAGCAGCTCAAGGAAACCTGCCTGTCTCTGTAGACTCCACCTCTGGGGACAGGGCACAACAGGGGAAGCAGCAGAGGCCTGTGCAGACGCGAACGACTCTGTCCGA
>NW_016812027.1:69300-73275 GCF_001698545.2 Rhinopithecus bieti
TGATATAAATGATGACTTGATGGGTGCTGACGAGTTGATGGGTGCAGCACACCAACATGGCACAAGTATACATATGTAACAAACCTGCACGTTATGCACATGTACCCTAGAACTTAAAGTATAATAAAAATAAAAAATAAAAATAAATAAATAAATAAAATAAAATGTAATCTATAACAAATCACAGTTCACTTATAGATCATAAAATGTAAATGATAAAATCTAAGAGGGTCCAAAAGAGTTAAAATTAATTAAACTACTATTTATTCACCATCTATAATGCAAAACTTGTATACATTATTTCTAATCCTCCTTTCAACTCTACAAATATCCCTCATTTAAACCTAACAAACTGAAGCTCTGAGTTTTACTGCATGTGCTCAGAACCACACAGCTTTTTAAGTGGCGAAGCCAGGATCACCAAGCACTATGCAAATATTCTTTCTCAGTCAGTTTCTAATAGTTACTCAACAACATTCAACAATAATCCTGCCTTGTTAATAATTACCTAGTATTTTGATGTATTTGCACAAAGACTAGTGATTTGTGGAAGTACAAGATTCAGGACCAAGTTGGGTTTTTTTTTTGTTTTGTTTTCTTTTTTTTTTTTTTTTTTTTGAGATAGGATCTCACTCTGTCGCCCAGGCTGGAGTGCAGTGGTACGATCTTGGCTCACTGCAACCTCTGCCTCCAGGTTCAGGCGATTCTCCTGCCTCAAGCTGGGATTACAGGCACATGCCATCACACTCAGCTAATTTTTTGTATTTTTAGTAGAGATGGGGTTTCGCCATATTGGCCAGGCTGGTCTCGAATGCCTGACCTCATGTGATCCACCAGCCTCTGCCTCCCAAAGTGCTGGGATTACAGACATGAGCCACCACACCCAGCCCCAAGTTACAATTTTGTAAACTACATAAATAACAAAATGACAACTTCATGTTTAATCGTGATACTTAATAAACTTAACTTTAAAAAACATACAGGGCCGGGCGCGGTGGCTCACGTCTGTAATCCCAGGACTTTGGGAGGCCGAGACGGGTGGATCACGAGGTCAGGAGATCGAGACCATCCTGGCCAACACGGTGAAACCCCGTCTCTACTAAAATACAAAAAATTAGCCGGGCGTGGTGGCAGGCGCCTGTAGTCCCAGCTACTTGGGAAGCTGAGGCAGGAGAATGGTGTGAACCCGGGAGACGGAGCTTGCAGTGAGCTGAGATCCGGCCACTGCACTCCAGCCTGGGCGACAGAGCCAGACTCCGTCTCAAAAAAAAACATACATTTGAAACTTCGCTATATAATTTTCCTTCAGATTTTTACAATGAGATTACCATATGGAGAACAAAGTCCTGTAAATATATCAATATAAGGAAATGCCAGAGATACATAACAGGAAGGTATATTAATGATTATAAATACTTTAATTCATCTTTCCCCACAAAAAGTATTCCTCTCGGGGTTGGGCGCAGTGGTTCACGTCGGTAATCCCAGCACTTTGCGGGGGCTGATGTGGGTGGAGGCCGAGGTGGGCGGATCACCTGAGGTCAGGAGTTCAAGACCAGCCTGACCAAAAAGGTTAAACCCTGTCGCTACTACAAAATTAGCCAGGCATGGCGGTGCACACCTGTAATCCCAGCTACCTGGGAGGCTGAGGCAGGAGAATTGCTTGAACCCAGGAGGCAAAGGTTGCAGTGAACCGAGATCAGGCCACTGCACTCCAGCCTGGGCAATAAGAGCGTAACTCCGTCTCAAAAAAAAAAAAAAAAAAGTATTCCTCTCAGTTCTACTCTGCACAGTGAAAACCAGATTATTAATATATTTGTATATACTCTAAAAGACTGAGATGCAACAAGAACTCAGCCTAGGGATCAATAATGCCAGAAGTAAAAATGTTCAATCGAATATTTTTATTTCAACTGCCAAAATGGGGGAAAACAAAAAATACCAAGTGACTTCAGGAAATAAAAGGCAGAAAGTTGGCTTTTAGTCATTTATTTTGGCTACATAAGTCACAGAAGGTTTAAAATCCAAATTCCCTAGTCTCAGGTCACTTTTTAAAAAAAGTTTCATAACGATATCCTCACTCCTACCAGCCAGCATCATCACAGATCGGTAACATATTGGTAATGTGATGGAGGTCATTAGGCAGAGGTTAGACATCAAAAATAAATAGAAAAAGCCTTGTGAGCCACGCTTAGATAACGAAGAAAATAACAGCAATAACTCAGATCATGCAAGGAGTAAATACGTCCCTTTCATTCCTCTGCAACCCATGTCTACAGGAGAAGCTCTCTCCGTTCCTTGGCAACCAATCTCCCATATGTTAATGTATCCAAAGGTTCTTTTCTCCTTTCCCTTCTCCCATCATTTCTTCCCTTCACTCCTCCTCTCATCATTTCTTCTCTTTACGCCATTTCTAAGTAATAATTTACTTCTTGTCTGACACCTTTTCTCTACAAATTCCCTAATGTTCTCCCATCTCCTGTTCTCTTCTGTTTTTCCCCCATCTGTTTACAGATCTGGGTTTCTAACTCTGTGTGTGTGTGTGTGTGTGTGTGTGTGTGTGTGTGTGTGTATGTGTGTTACACATTCTGGTTAACTAAAGAGATTCTAGGTTGCAATGGAAAAATATATTGAACACTTAAATGTGGCCCTCTAATTTCCCTAACATATCTTTAAACAACATGCATATATCCTAGTAACGTTACCCCTTATTCATGAGAGTTGAAATAGTTTGTTATTCACAAATGAGTTTACTCAAATAAAAATGAGTTAAAAAACGATTAAATATATGAACCCATATAGGACTATCATTTCTATCAGTATTTCCCAATACTTCTTAAAGCAATAGTTCTACAAATAATGGTTGCATGGTCAAGTCATAAAGCACAAATCATACTAGGTACTTAAAGAGTGTAAGAAATCCTGAAATGAAGAAACTTGCTTAACCATATTATCCAGCTGTTTCCAAATTTACTAAGCTTATGAGCTCTTTTTTTTCCCAGCACCTATTAACATCCCATAGAACATGCACTTAGGAAATGTTAACCCTAACCACTGATTAAAATATACTATGTAAAGCATCATACTTAACCTAGTAGCATAAATGGTCTTTAAAATGTTGCTGCCTTTGAAAAAACCTAAAATGAATTTATAAAGAAAATAATCCAAGTTGCTAGGTGCAAATGGCTCGTTTTAAATATTGCACTTTTTTTTACCTTTCCTAGGTTAATTTAAAAATTAAAACTGTAAGCACCAATTGGGATTATGAAGGTAGGGGTGGGGTGGGCAAAGAGCAAAATTTTTCTTAAAGTATAACATATGGAAGAGAATATTTTACAAATACTGACTTCTAAGACCATTCTTATTTTTCCATCAATTTTCATGTTTGGTCTTTTTGTCAAATGGAAGAAAAAAATGGAATTTTATGACTTACAAAATCCAATAAATACACAGGGATGCTATATTGAACTTTCCTGAATGTATGTTATACATCAATACAAGAATTTTTTAATGAAAATGTGTCAATTTTCCTTTTAACGTGTACTACCAATTCTTTACTTCACAGGTTTTAAAGAGTGTATTTTAAAGTACACACATTTTACCTGAAAGCTCCATAAAGTGGTCTGTACCAACAGACGAATGAACAAGGAGTAAAAAGCAAGAACCACAGGATACTCAATCCAAAATCAACCGCTCTTGCAGAATCAACACAAAACCAAGCCAAGCATCCGAAGATATTTAGAAACAGTGTTACTGCATGGACTGTGGAATCAGAAAACAAAATAGAAAAAGAAATGTTTACATTCAATTTATGAATTCATCCAACAAAAAACTGTAAATAAAAAAATACTTCCTAAGAGCAAATGTATTCTACCCCATGTTTCCATTTATATTTTTCAAAACACTGCTGTATCTTAACGTATTTGATTTGAAAACAGAGTATACACAGGAAAGCGAGTCTTTTTTTTTTTTTTT